>NW_008685907.1:0-301 GCF_000695815.1 Acanthisitta chloris | reverse complement strand
AAAACCCAGCCGCTCTTATCGAGCTGCAGCACAGCCCTGGCAGGTGGCAGTCCCTGGGCAGCAGCAGCACCCCTGGGTGACTAAGCAGAGCCGCCCTAAGAGCTTTATTCGGCGGCTACAACAACAACGCAGGTCTGAAACGAGTCAAAACCCAAACCTGAACCACAACACCAATTCGCACGGCCGAGCACGAACCGCCGCGCTCAGCGCCCGGTACAACCGCTCCGGATCGGCCTCCGCTCCGGCCGAGCACCGCTCATACCGAGCCGCGCTCGGGGCCGCGCGGGAGGCTCGGGCGGTG
>NW_008685906.1:0-1126 GCF_000695815.1 Acanthisitta chloris | reverse complement strand
ATCACCCCTTCTCTCCCTCTTGTGTGATGAATAATAAAGTCTCACTCCCTCATGGTATTTTGACCTTGTTTGTGCCTTAATTCATACTGGGGGAATCGATCAAACACTCCCAAGTCTTACTGAACTGGGACAATCCCCTAGCAAGGAGCAGGTACTGGCTGTGAAGCAAGAATCGAGAGTAGTCCTGATGTCAAGAAAACCTGTAAAAGAACTGCTCACAGACTTGTATCTCTGAGTAGCAGGGATTTGTTTATTCAGCTCTGGGCACAAGGGGGGTCGTTCCACCAAACTTGTGCTATCAGGGACAAAAACTTCACAGTTTATATACATCAAATGCTCATACATAATCTTTATTTCCAGTAATAGGTGGTCTTTGTTACAATTAGTTCTTGGAAATCATTATCATAATCTCCTCCTTTATCTCCTCCCACTCGGCATTAGTCCAAAGGTCTCTGTTAGTCATTCAGGGGTTGTCAGGAGGAAGGCCGATGGTCTTCATCAGACTGATCTTTTCACCTTTGAGTTTGGCACATGCTCTTTGATCTTGCTCTTCAGCCATCAGGTCCTGAGTCCAGCTGCATGTAGTTTGACTCCCTCATAAATACAGTGTTTATGCTCCCTAAGCTAAAATAATGCTCTAAGTTCTACCCTTTTCATGCTTAATAAACTAAAGCAATGTCTTATATGTCAACCTTTTACCTTCTGTTTATTCAGGTGCTCTCTACTTGACCATTCCCTATCCTACTCTCAACTTTAACTATTCAATTCCTGTTATCAGTCCATACTTGGGGAAGTAAGCTAAATCCTTCTTCACCAAGCTCATTCTCCCGAGTGTCTCTGCACAATAGGTATAAGGTATGTGTAAGTACAGTCTAAGAATGAAGTGAATGAAGCTCCAGTCACACCAGAGGTGCCACCACAATCAGTAAGGTCAACCCATTGTATTGCAACTGCTTCCAAGAGGAAGTAAAGGACTATAGTTGTAGGAGATTCCCTTCTAATGGGAACCGAGGGCCTGATATACCAACCAGGCCTGACCCATAGGGAGGTCTGCTACATATCTGGGGCCTTGATTGAGGATACCACAAGGAAATTTCCAAGCCTGGTTGTGCTGGTTTGAGCTGAA
>NW_008685905.1:1306-2940 GCF_000695815.1 Acanthisitta chloris | reverse complement strand
CATCACCCTGATCCCAGCTCCTCATGCCCATCACCACAGCCCCCCAGCACATCCCACAGCCCCTTGTGCCCGTCACCATGGCCCCAAGCCCTCTGGTAAAACCCTTTCATGCCCATCACCATGTCCCCCAGTTCCTCGTGCCCATCACCATATCCCCAACCCCTCCATGCCCATCCCTAGCACTGTGGGAGCTCCCAGCCAGACCAGGGGTGCTTCCTAGGATGTGACCCCCATATCTCACCCTGTGCCCTCCCCCGGGGTGCCCTGACCAGCTGCTGCAGCCTCCACAGGTAGAGGTTTCGTGTGAGCTCAGTGACAGGTCCTGGGTCATCCCCCAGCACTCGCAGCCGCCGCCGCAGGCTTTGGTCCGACAGGCGCCATGGGGGCACCGTGGGGGTACCCCCATCCGTCCCTGGGGCATCCTCAGAGCTGCTGGTGGTCTCTGTGCCAGGGCTGTGACACTCAGGGGGTGCCTGTTCCTCCTCCTCGTCCTCTCCATGCCTCCCAGAGCAGTGGGTGCCACAGCTGGTGGGTGGCAGTGGCACAGATTGGGTCCCCAGTTTCTCCCTGGGTGACCATGGGGTCAGGAGGTGCCTGAAGCTCCTGGGGGGACACTGGTGCTGGGGTGACCCCAGGGGTGAGGGGTGCTGCCACCCAGAGCCACCCTCCAGCACCCTGAGCTTGGGGCTGGTGGTGGCACAGGGAGAGCCACAAGTGCCTGGTTGGGAGTTCTGGGGATGTCTGTGGTCCCCTGGGCACAGCAGGACCGTGGGGATGAATTTGGAGGAGCCCTGAGCATCTGATGGGGAGTTCTGGGGGTGTCCCTGATCCTTATGGCACAGCAGGACTGTGGGGCTGGATCCAGGGGAGTTCTGGGGGTGTCCCTGGTCCCCAGGAACCAGCAGAACTGTGGGGCGGGATCCAGAGGAGTTCTGGGGATGTCCCTGGTCCCCAGGGCACAGCAGGACTGTGGGGCCAGAGCTAGAGGAGTTCTGGGGCTGTCCCTGGCCCCCAGGAACCAGCAGGACTGTGGGACTGTAACCCGGGGAGCTGCTGGTCCCCAGGGGTGAACTGGGGGCTCTGGGGAGGATCTGGGTGTCCTCCAAAGAGCCTGTCACTGTCCCCTCCCCATCCCCACCCCTGGGGGTGACAGGGTCTCTGGGGACCCTCCAGGGGACTCTGAGCCTTGGGGGTCTCCGAGGCATCTGCAGAGTCTCATCGAAGAGGGAGGAGGAGGAGGAGGATGCTCCGAGCCGAGTGGCAACAGCCTGGAGGCGACTCCTGGTCCTGGGGGTGATGTGGCAGTGCCCAGGGGGGTCCTGACCCCGGGGGGTGACATCCCCAGCTGGGACACTGCCCTGGCTGTGATGGGATCGGGGGGTGCAGGGTGGGGACCCCCGGTAGGTCTGAGTCCTCCTCAGAGTGAGGAGCTGCCCTGAAATCCTCACCCTGTGCCTGTTCTGCTCTGGGGGGGCTGGTGGGAGCAGCTCTAGCTGGGGAGGGGGTTACACCCTGTCCCAGCCCTCTGGGTGCTGTGGGTGGGGGGGAGCAGTGGTGCTGAGCCCCCCAGCACCCCCCAGCCTCGCTGGGCTCCAGGGTCTCCAGGGCACTGACGAAGCACTCGGTGGCACTGC
>NW_008685905.1:937-1252 GCF_000695815.1 Acanthisitta chloris | reverse complement strand
TCCCTCAGGGACACGGGGATGAGGTGGGATGTCACTGTCACCAGGATGCAGCACGGAGCAGCTGCTCAGGCCACCACGGAGCAGGAGAGCCCTGGGGGTCACCCTATGTCTCCCTCCCCGGGCCCCTCCTGCAGCGCTGGGGCTGCCCCAGGGACACTCCAGGGGCAAACTGGGCAGAGGGGATGGGATTATCCACACTGCTGGGCTTGGGGGGAGCCCAGGGGGGACCTCCCATCCTTCCCACCACAGTCCAGCCTGGGGGTCCCTCCTGGAGCTCATCCCCATCCAAGAGGAATGTGCTGGAGGCAAGGGGCA
>NW_008685905.1:0-865 GCF_000695815.1 Acanthisitta chloris | reverse complement strand
ACAGCAGCCCCTCAGCTCCAGCTCCTCCAGCAGGGACCTGCGGGTGCTGCTGAGGGGTCCAACCTCGGAGTCATCCTCGGGGGACACAGAGGAGATGTCATCGCTGTCATCCTCGGTCAGGAAGGACAGAGCCCTCCTGGGCCCCCCCAGGTCTGGGGACAGAGATGGGAGTCAGCACCCAGCCCGAACTGGGGGGCTGGGTCAGACCCCCCCAACACCAGCCCCATCTGAGGAGGGGACACCATGGGGACCTTACCTGCCATGGGGGGCCAGTCCTGCTCCAATGCCAGGTCTGTGTGCCATTTCCCATCCTACAGGGAGAGGACATTGCTGTCACCACTGCCAGGGTGGTATGGTCTCTCCAGGGCCAACAAGGGGTAACATGGCCTGCACAACCCTTCCAGGGCCACCATGGGTTGACATGGTCCCACCAGGGCCACCATGGGGAGACACAACCCTTCCAGGGCCAACAAGGAGTGACATGGTCTGCACAACCCTTCCAGGGCCACCATGGGTTGACATGGTCCCACCAGGGCCACCATGAGGTGACATGGTCCCACCAGGACCACCACACAACCCTTCAAAAACCCAGTGAGCACCCCCAGCTGACCCACCCCAGCGCTGCTGAGGGTCCCACGGGTGCTGCCCCTGTCCCCAGAGCTGTCCCCTCACCTGGCCCCGTGGCTCTGTGTCCCCCAGTCTGCGGCGCAGGAGCCCCAGGCAGCGCTGGCATCCCTGGGCTGCAGCCACGTGCAGTGGTGTCAGCTCCTCAGCATACCTGGAGGGGGGACAGGGTCACCACCTGCCTGCTCTGCACCCCCAGGTTGGGGCCACGGTCGCTGCCACCCCTCGGGGACACACAGGT
>NW_008685904.1:0-297 GCF_000695815.1 Acanthisitta chloris | reverse complement strand
TACGGAGGCTGCCAAGGCAACGGCAACAACTTCGTCACCGAGCGCGAGTGTCGGAGAGTCTGTCACGTCGAGGCGCAGCTACCGATTACCACGCCCAACCAGCGCGTATGTCACGGGAACTGCGCGCCCATAACCACGCCGAGGCCCTGGGTGCCCACGGTGAGGCTGACCACGCCAATGGTGAGGGCGACCATGCCAACGGTGAGGGCGACCACGCCAACGGTGAAGGTGACCACGCCAACGGTGAAGGCGACCACGCCCACGGCGAAGGGGACCACGCCAACGGTGAAGGCGACA
>NW_008685903.1:0-305 GCF_000695815.1 Acanthisitta chloris | reverse complement strand
CCCCCCAAAAAAATCCAGCCCTGGCACACCAAAATGAGACCAAAATACTCCCAAAAATCCAGCCCTGGCACCCCCAAAATTGGCATCAAACACCCCAAAAACTCCAGCCCTGGCACCTCCAAACCATCCCCAAACACTCCCAAATATCCAGCTCTGGCACCCCAAAATCAGACCAAAATACTCCCAAAAATCCCGCCCTGGCACCCCCAAAATCGGCCACAAACACTCCAGCCCTGGCACCCCAAAAATCCAGCCCTGGCACCCTGAAAAACCCACCTCTGGCACCCCCAAAATCGGCCTCAAAC
>NW_008685902.1:2050-2483 GCF_000695815.1 Acanthisitta chloris | reverse complement strand
TTATCCGCCCGGGACCAGCACGCCCCCTGCCAATTTCCAAAGGCCAGGACTGCGTGTTCTTTCCCTCAAGTAGATGTGTACTCCAGGCGGGGGGAATTTTTTTCTGTCTCTTTTTTTTTTTTCTCATCAGCAAAACAAAAACTGATACGGAGCCAGGATTCCTGTAATGTACACACGCCGGCGGGGAGAGGGAGGAGGAGGAGGAGGGCGGCGATTGAATATGTAAATAGTTCAAGGTTAATTTTACTATGTGAGTCACCGGGAAAAATGTCATCCAACATCTGAGCTTATTATAACAGGGCTCAGAAAAAAACCCACCACGGCTCGCTGTTTGCTGGAAAGCGGAGCCCGTGTCAGGGCTCTCTTCTCCCCCCTCGCCTTCCTCCCTGCTTTGAACAGAAACCGTCAGTCTCAGTTTCCAAAAAAGGGCAGA
>NW_008685902.1:270-1954 GCF_000695815.1 Acanthisitta chloris | reverse complement strand
CGGGTCTCGCCGTGCGGCCAATTCCCACCCGCGCTGCGACGTGAGCCTCGCGGTTGGCACCAACCCCCCCTGTACATTTATATCCGCGCAAGCGAATTTATAGGCCCTGCCTAATAAAGGTGCCTGGCGCGGGCAGGCGAGGAGCCGCTCGCTCTGCCCCGCGATCTGCACAGTCCCCCCCACGCGCCCCTGGCAAGGTCCGAGCTGCCCAGGTCTGCCGGCCCCCAGCAAAGCCACAACGGGGCCAACTCAGGTTGGACTTGATGACCTTGAAGATCTTTTCCAACCTTAATGACTCCATTATTTAATTTCCCCGACAAGAAACGCGACGCAACAGCCTGACAGATCCCTGGGGTGCAGGCAGGGACTTGCTCCCTCCTCACCAGCCAAGCTTAGCTAGGCACCTCGGACAACAGAGCTCATCTCATTTCAGCCACCATCACCCCCACAGTCCCTCCCAACGCCCACCACTTTATTGCTTTATTGGGGAGGAGAAACTTCCGCGGCACTGGAGGCCGAGGGGCTGTGGGAGAGGCACTCTGAGCTCTAGCTCCGGAAAGGAAAGAGGGGAGCTGCCAGCATCCTCTGGAAGAGGAGGAGGATGGGTAAAGGAGGAGGAAAGTGAGAAACCGGTGAGGAGAGTAGTGGGGGAGGCCCCAGCCCTTCCCCAGTGCCGTCTCAGCAGGATGGCCCTACTGGTATGATGTGACATCCCCTCCCCAGCAGAGGGGATTAATAAAAACTTGGGATTATATGATTATATTATTAACAGGTTGTAATGGTGAGAAGGTAGAGACGGGTGGGGGGGAAGTATGGATTAAAAAAATTGCCAAGTAAATTTATGCACTGTCGTCGCTTTACTACCTAATTAATTCAGTAATTTCAAAAACAATTTTATTTATGTTCCGTTTATCACATCAGAAGTGCAAAGAAAAAAAGCACCAAACCACAGTGATGCTAAAATAATACCTCAAGGCATCTATTTTTAATCAGTGGGGGAAAAAAAAAGGGAAAAAAAAAAAAGAAGAGCCAGCCTCAGTTTCTATACAATCTCTGCTGGGCAGACCACCAACTCGGGGAGCGCAGCAGCCGAGCCCTGCGCGAGTGCCTTCCTGGCTGCCGAAAACAGAGCTTGTCAAAAAAAAAAAACAAATCCATAATGGCCTGAGGCTCCTCTCCAATCTATTTTCTGCTCAGCTGGTTTTAAATGAAGTTATTATGAGTCATTAAAACACCCGCAAGCCTGTGGAAGTCAGCCAATTACAATTTTAAATTTAGCCTGTTCTCTACCCCATTCTCTTGTTTTCTTCCTTTGCCCACATCAAGCTGCTTTTGGGTTTTTATTATTGCCACTATTATTATTATTATTATTATTATTTCCCTTCTCCCCTGTTTCACCCAAGTGGAATAGACAGTCATGAAAATCTTTGCACTAAAAAAATACAGCAGAGAAACCCAAGAAAGGCTGAAAGGAGAAGGAGCTGCAGAGCAGGCCTGGAGGTCTGGCCTCAGCTCATGCTTCCCAAAGTGCCATCGAAAGGCAGTAACTGAGTACCAGGACTACGGCACGGGCGCTACAGGGCGAGGAGGGACCCCGAGCCGGGAAGGATGCTCTGCAGCATCTCACAGGCCACCCCAGCAAGGCCTGGGAGAGCACCTGGCACGACGCAGCGCGGACTGGGGG
>NW_008685902.1:0-222 GCF_000695815.1 Acanthisitta chloris | reverse complement strand
ACCGACCCACCTCATGCCGCTCGGGGATGGGTGGAGCAGGAGCTATTTTCACATACAAAATAATAATAAAAGCACAGATTTTCAGCCGGGGAGCCAGACCTGGCAGGTTTTTACATAATCCCCCTTTTCTGCCACCCTGCCAGCGCTGCTCACTCCAGCATCCTCCTCTCCATAGGGAAAAAATGACAGACCCCATCCCCAGCAGCCCCGCGCGGCGAGCGA
>NW_008685901.1:0-434 GCF_000695815.1 Acanthisitta chloris | reverse complement strand
ACCTTGGATAAGATGGAGCATCTCTTCTTCCTGTTAAGTTATGGGAGAGTCCTTCTACAGGAGGGGAGGAGAAAGCAGCTGATGTAAGCTGGAAAGCTGAAGCAGCTAGGAAAGAACAAAAGCCCCAGAATAATGTTCATAAGCATAATATTGCCCAAAACATTGCTGATCCAGAGCTGAGGGATGACAGGTTGTCTTTTCTCACAGACTAGGCTACTTGGAGAGCTGGTGACACAAGGAAGGAGAGACTTCCAGGGACAATAACTGTGACAATCTGCCCTCAGATGGGAACTATGCTGGGATCTCAGAGCTTGTAACACCAGCAAATTCACATACAGGTGAGAAGCGGGAAGGAGGAAAAAACCTGCAAAGCCACTTAGAATATGACTACCACTGGATGGAGACCATTTACAATTTCCAGGAACAGGGAAACA
>NW_008685900.1:0-4847 GCF_000695815.1 Acanthisitta chloris | reverse complement strand
GACTTGCGCCTGGTAAAGCCATGTTGGCTATTAATGGTCACGTCTTTGCTTTTGGTGTGTCTAAGCATAGCTTCCAGGATAATCTGCTCCATGATCTTGTCCAGCATAGATGTGAGACTGACTGGGCAATACTTACCTGGTTCTTCTGCTTTCCCCTTTTTAAAATTGGGAGTTATATTTCCCTTCTACCAGTCATCAGGGACTTCACCTGACTGCCAGGATTTCTGGAGAGTTATAGATAGTGGCTTAGCAACTACATCCACCAGTCCCCTCAGGACCCAAGGATTAATCTCATCAGGACCCATGGAGTTATGCACATTCAGGTTCCTGAGATGGTCTTGAACCTGACCTTCTTCTACAGTGGCTTTAGGGGTTTCATCCTCCCAGTCTCCACCTTTGCCCTTCTTGGTCTGGTCAGAATGGCTAGAGCACTTGGAGTTGAGGACTGAGGAAAAGAAGTCATTAAGAACCTCAGCCTTTTCTATATCCAGGGTAGCCAGTTCTCCTGTTTCCTTCCGGAGCAGGCCCACATTATCTCCAGACTTCCAATGACAATCAAAATAACAAAATTTTTAAAAAATTTTAAAAATCTAAAATCTAAATGACAATCAAAAGCTCGTTTACAGCATTACATAAAATCAGTGCAAAATTTCAGGAACCTGCAATGATCTTTTGTTATTTTTGAACCCTTCAGAAGTTTTATGGCACAGACTACACAGGGAGCTCTGGAAGGACGCTGGGCTTGAGCCAAGACAAACAGAAGGTTTAACATCCTTCTATCACAGAAACACACTCAATATACAGCATGCTAGTAGGCAAGCAGCCTATTTCCTTACCTCCACTTCCTTAAGTCACAACTATAGAATGAAATTCATGACAATGGCAAACACAACTTATTGCTGAAACCACAATGAGTAACTCTGAGTGGGATGTACTTCACACAAAGCAGGGTGAGGACATTTTTAACACATATATGTGATTACAAACATATCTAACCTACATAAATTCACCTAATTTAAGCCATATTTACTGTAGTTACTTCCATGTTCCCCAAATGGTTCAACAAATCAGTCTGATTGCACTTTTTTTTTTTTTTTACCTTTCAACTTCTGACACCAGAGCAACGCGACCGTAGTCCCAGAATCTCTTTCTTATAACAGAAAACAGTAATATTAAAATCTGGAAAATAAAAATAAAGATATTTGAATATTTATTTTTCTTCTTTCATAATAATTATTCTTAGGTGTGTAAGAACTGCCAAAAAGTGCTGTTCTAGCTCCTAAAACCAATGGCAGCCATGCTACAGACCAATCTGTCTGGGACCAAAAGACCAGGACACCTACATTCCCATTCTAATTTAAAAACTACATGCAAAACCATTTCTGAACTGTAAGGGTACGAATGTTTATGACAGGAAAACTAGCAAGTTGTACTTCAAAGGAAGTAAAAACTTTCATGCACACACTTTTACTACTATTCATTACTTTGCAACCAGAACTATGATGGGACTCTTGCAATTTTATTTTATTTAGGCAGTAGGGACTCAACTAGTTTCTCAAGTATAAGAATTATTTTTATCCTAAGTAAGATGTATTTTTATTTACATGTTACATATGTATATACATATACATACATATAAAGAAATGATTCTCTAACTCCAGATGCTTTTCTCTTATATCTGCCATGTATTTTATCTCTCTCCTGTATTATCACTTTTTGAAGGAGGCTAAGAAAACAAGTGAAAACAAAAATAAAAATCACTTTGTAGTTCACAGATGCATTTCTTTTTTTTTTTTAAGAAACAAGTTGCTCTAGGCAAAGCAATGAAGCAGAAGTAACAAGGCCTGTTTTCTATGTATATGTAGCACACGTCTTCATCTTCTAGCTCCTCCTACATCCCATACCTGTTTGGCTAGGAAGTGGTGCGAGTGATGTAACTTACTTGGAACAAATACTGACTGGCCAGCCAGGATACATGTCAAGATTATCTACGTGTCAGGATTACACAGCTAATTTCCACATTCAACAATGAATGTAAGCTTCTTACGAAAGTCTTCCTCCCAACAGGGAAGATTAGTTTAGAACTTCTTCCTTCATCTGGCCATTAAACTCGATGCAAGCTGTGAAGTTCTCTACACTCTTAGACAACTTTGGTTCACACTGGCTAATGTATTCTACAGCTATTAGGAGGGACTGCCAGACAAAAAAGGGAAGACAGTGCAAGATTTCCTCTGGAAACCAGACTAGAAATAATTTTTCAGAAACTCATCAACTGACAGTTATTAAAAGGATCTGCAGTAAACTTGTCATGAAAACAGGAATACAGGAGTTGTTTAATGAATTGCAGTACTTGGTACTTCAAGGAGAAAGGAGCCTTCTGCACTGCATCTAACTCTCTACCTAACACTGCTCGTGAGAGCAGAGTTCAACAGCAAGGAACTCTAAAGCAGAGACTCACTGTCTAAAATTCAGTCACAGCTTATAAAAGGGAAAAAAAAAGTCCCTCCAAACACTAATCTTATTAAATGCTGTGCCATCAGGCACACAGAGCAGTAAATACTGTACATGCTCAGAAAATGGCTTCATGGTAGCATGCTGCATATACCAAATCAATAGCAAAGAATGCCACAATGTAACTTTAAGGAACATCTACATTCCTACAGAACTACAGTAGTTTTAAGTTTCTCTTGCAGCAGCTTTCTAGAACTCAGGAACTATGTCATCCCTTTAAGTTTCATTTTACTGCCACAAATTCACTTATCAGGCCAATTTGCAAGTCTGCAGCCCTTCTTCTGGTGGCTGAAGGCCACCTAGACCGAATTCACATTGTAAGTTTTATTGCAGTCTCAGGCCTGTCCTGGAGCCCTCAGACCAGCAACTAATCCTATTCCACTTTTTGTCAGGACTGAGCTGGTCAGTATGTTATTTTCTTGACAGCCTCGGGAAACCTGATTTCAAAACAGTTTGTGAAATGAGTTTTTCCACATTGTATTGCCTTTTGAAAAACAATCAACTTAGTACTGGTGTTCCCTTCCTGAAAAGGTACCCAGTACTTAAACCCAAATGTTCTTGCTGTTATGACAAAACACAGAAATTTGAGCTACCACCACAAAGCTCACCATGACTCCACATAGAGGTGACATGATACTGCACTCTTCCTACATCTCACATCCAATATTCAGTGACACTATCATCCTACCCATATGCAAACGTGTCAACACTTGAAAAGTGCCTTGATGTTCCCAGGATGGCCTTAGATCGTTTCTTATTCTGATGATTCTCAGAAACAAATCCTAATCTGACAAATAAGAGAATTCTGAACAATCTAACTTTCGTAAAGACCAGAAGTATATTCAACACAAGAAACAGACACTGGCTTACAAAAAAGCAGGTTACATCAAGCAGCAGGACAGTTGGGATTCCACCAAATGTCACTCCTTGGAGCACTGTGCTGCCCTGGGCAGTGCTGTAGCAGTAGGTCCCATTTGGTGAGCCCAAAAGTACACTTCTATTCCAGAAGTAACCCAGATGAGAATGCCCAAATTCCAGAAAGTAGGAAAGGTTCATTCTGTCTTTCCCTTTAAAATAAGAAAAGAAAAAGTAAAACAGCTACGTAAACAGTTTGTTTGGTATTTGTGAGATGTACTAATATTACAAGTATTACAAGTGCAGAAAGATACAACTAGGAAATTACTTTGGAAGAGAAGGTGCATTCGACAATGTTTCCCCTTCACATGTGAAATATTTTGCAATAATGGACAGACTCAATTACCAGCAGTGCCCAGAAAAGAATCCCAGACATCTAACAAAACACATCCTCTACAGACATCTGAAGGAAGAAGACATTTGAAACACCTCCCCCCAAAAAAACCCCAAACCTTCTCTATCATCCAATCTATAACATCAAACTACTTATTCCAGCCTGGATACTGATTCTAGGAGGAACACAGGGCATTAGGTATTCCAACAAAAGCAATCTGAAGGTTTTGCTCCTAGTTGATGAGCATGAGCGAACACACCAGCTTGTGAACTTTGTATTCAAATGTCACAATCTCGAGATCATTAAAAAACTCATCACTAATTCCAGAGAAAAGAACTGCTACACAAATACACATGCTCCTCTCTGTTCTTGAAATATTTTGTGATTTTCCTTTTTCAAAATAAATCAACTGGAAGAACAGCATAGTAATTACAATATATTATGAGCATGCAAAAACAAAGAGTATTTCTAAGAGAACAGCCATCCACCTTGCTTTAGTCAACTGCCATGCTCAGATAATGTAGTAACATACAAGAACACACAAGATTTGGCTATTGATACACAAGTTTTTTCATCAGTGCAGGCAATTGCTCCTTTATTTTGGGGCTTTCCACTTCAAACATTTCTTTTCTTGGATCTTATTAACTCACTGACTCCCAAGTACTCCTTCATGCAGAACACACTTCTGGCTGATAAATTCATAAAGAAAGCATTCCCCCAAAAAAACCCTCAATCTGTCAAAAGGAAATGTTGTAGGTCCTCATCACAAAGGTCCAGGGACCCTACTTTTGGGATATCGTGCCGCTGTAAGAGGAACACACGTGTCTCTGGTGACAGCACTATTCTAGATATTGAAACAAAACAAGAATGTGAGTAACTACAAACTCTCTTTAAACAGCAGGAAAACAGCGCGGAGAATACTCCTCCCGGAACAGCGTTTAGTAAGTGCTGGACTGGGTAACGTGGCGGGGAAGAATTTTGGTCTCAACTGACGTGTTTCATCACAGGAAAAAAAAACCAACCGAAAAACCAACCAAAAGCTGTGTCACGCTTTGTAAGGGCCGAAACACGGCGCTGACGGAAGAGA
>NW_008685899.1:0-17075 GCF_000695815.1 Acanthisitta chloris | reverse complement strand
AGAACTCCCAAGATAAGGAAGAAACTAGTAAAGCCAACACAGCAGCTGTGCTGAAATCAGCTCCAACTGGGTGAAAGGTAATTCTAGCAGAGGCACACTGCAACCACTGACTGCAGAAACCCACTGACCCAAAAAGAAGAGAAACACTGAGCATGCAGACTACTTAGCATAAGAAGCAAATCATTAACCAATAGAAGTTAGAATAATAATTAATAAGTGTCCTGGGTTGCAGTGTGGGGGTAACCTGTGGTATGTATTCTATTATCATCTCCACAAGCTGTTAAAGCAGGTGGGGGCAGTGATCCTTATCTCCTACTCATCCCCAATGGCTCCCTCAGGGGCTGTCTCTGTTCAATGGGCTGTCAGGGACCCAGGCATGACCCACAGAATTACATCGTCCCATTGTGAGATGCTTCACCCCAGGGGGGAAAGCCAAGCCCTCCCACCTGGATATAATCTGGGGTTTGGACCAGCACAGGAGCCTTTTGCCTGTTGGATTCCCAGAGGACAAGAGCTGCCACTGGACCTTCGGGAGAGGACTGGATCTGTGGGATCACTGCTCCAACAAACCCATCACTCCAGGAGGACTGCAGACACCATTTAATTGGACTGCTACCAACACCCTGACTGACAGGGTGTCAGGTTGCTTTCTGACTCTGTCAGTGGTTTCTTTTTGTACTGTTGCATTTGTTGTTTTGTTTTTCCTATTAAATTGTACTTCTGACTTGAAGTCTCTCACTGGTTTGCTTTCAAACCAGCACAATAAGACAACTATCTAACCTGAAGACAATGAACATTAATGCCTTTGTTTACTAAAATGTATAAATAGTAAAACGTTTTGATAGTCAGTGTCCTTATTTTGTGAAATACCACTGAGCATCTCTGAAATAAATAATCAGTGTCTCTCCCTTGTGCGTAATTATCGGCTTGTTGCATACCAGGTGATTTTGTGGACAGCAGCAGGAGCTGCTGGTCCTGGGGCTGTCTGGTGGTTCATCCCTGGGATGTGGTGGCTCATCCCCAGGACTGCCTGAGTGACTGTCCTTTCCAAGAGGGGCAGGGGCTGGGGCTGAGTGCTCTGCAGCCATCCCTTGGCTGTCACCTCTCCGTGTGTGAGGCAAGAGGGACTGAAATTCCTGTCAGTGCTGAGAGGGGCCATTTCCCCAAAAGGCCGAGGTGCTGTGAAAGTGTGAAGGTACTGTGCCAAGAAGGATCAATGTGTGGTTTCTTTACTGTATTCTTTCAAGGCAGCAGTGTTGAGGGTGAGCTTTCATGTGTGAGCTTTATTTCTGTTGGGAAAGTGAAAGTTCCGTGCGGAGAAGCAAGCGGCCGACTCCGTGTGGGTGATACAGCAAGCTCCAACTTTATTGTCCGACAGGCTCTTTTTTATACAGTGCTGGACAGGCATATAACTATCAATCATTTATAATTGGCTAAGCTGTAAAGACAGCATTCAGGTACTCTCCCTACTTGCAGTTACAGCTGTGAGGATTATCTCTTACTTTCTCAGGCTTGGCTGCATTCCTAGCTGTTTGTCTCAAACTTGTTTGTCTCACCCTCAAGGACAACTTACCCCTGCCATCTGCCCAGCTGAATTACTCCCTATCTATATATAAGTTACTATCTCCAGAGCCTTGCTTGTACACTGCATCCCCAGATGTGTTCCCAGGTGACTGTGTCCTTGCTCTTTTTGCCTTCCTCAGGTGCATTCCCAGGATTATGTCCCCACTCTCTTAGCCATTCTCCAACATATTTCCCCATCAGCCGCAGTGGGCAAGGTTGTGCCTTGTTGTGGCTGTTAAACGTTAACCTGGGCTCAGAGACAGGGCTAGAAGAACACATGGAGGGTGTGGAAAACCTGGTGCTAAACAGCACCTCAGGCTGAGGTAGTGCTGCAGTGTCCTGCAGTGGAAGCAGGGTATCAGGCTGCAGGTGTTTGGCTGTACAGTGTGGGCTGCTAAATGGTGTGTTTGCATTTGAGGCCCTTGGAGGATTGGGGCTTGCTTCTTTTGGATGCCTGTAAAAAGACAACCGTTTTCTTTTAATGGGCTACACCAGTTATAATTAACTCACGGGGGCTAATTCTTTCATGTGACCAGTGATCCCAGCAGCAAAGGGGTTTTATTCTAACTGCTTCAATGTGTGACTGAAATCATTGCATTGCAGTGCTATTTATTCTAGAATGTACGGCCTGCAGGACTGTCCTCATGTAAAATAACCTTTTCCTTAGGAAGTCATGCAGATCACATTTCCAGCTTTGGAAATGGGAACCTCACAGGGATCATGGGCTTGTGAACAAGACACGGAACTAGAATTTCAGGATTCCAGGCTCTCCCATGTGCAAAAATCAGTCAAGTTTGCCTACTGATAAGCTCAGGGCAAGCTCGCTTTTATGGCAGTCTTGAGTTCAGTGCTTGAAACTTGACTAAAGCTATGGTAACCCAGTGATGAAAGATCCTCTCCCATAATCACCAAACATGAAGAAGGTAACAGGAAAGGGTTTTGAAGATCAGGTGCTCTTGAGAACTGGAACTTTCTAATATTTGAAGTTTTCAATTTTTCTCTCTTCCCTGTTTCATTTTCACTACAGCTGCTTTAGGAAAAAAACTCATAATTTTTTCATTCGAAATTGTGTGTAATATTCCAGTCTCTTGAAATGTGAGTATAGCAACTTTTCTCATAACTAAAACTACTCCACGAACAAATGAAAATTTACTGCAATTGCTTTTCCATAGTGTCCTTGGAAATTAAATTGAAAGACTTCTCCACAGGCAAAATGCCTTTTCTAAATAAGTTCAGTCAGTACAAAGCACAACAATATGCTAGAAAAAGCTGAGGAAAGGACAAAGTGTTTGTATGGTAGAGTTTACAAAGGAGTTAGTTACTTAGTCCGTGCTTAAACCTGCACTGAGTTTTTAAATCAAGGTTTTCAAGGTCCATATTTAATTAAGATAACTAATTCAATCAAAGGACAATGAAGTTTTTGAAGTAGTCCCTTCCAGGCAGCTTCTTGTTTCATGTGGGCTGTTATCTAGTATTTTTTCCCTGTTGTACCCATTCCTATTGGGTGTATCTGTGTTTTAACTTATATTTCCTGATCATTCTTCAAATACTGAACTACTGTGAAGAATAAAGAAAGTAGCTATGATGTCTCATGGGGAGACTTTTCACATCTCCAGTTTCTCTGAAGCCTACATTTGAGAAAGAGACCTGTCTGAACACTTGCAGCCAGAAGTGGGTGATACATCACTCCTCTTTTTGTCATTAAAGACAGAATTGGGTGTGAAGGTTGGCGACAAACTCAGTATGGCCCAGCAGTGTGCACTTGCAGCCCAGAAAGCCAACCAAATCCAGGCCACTGCATCAAAAGCAGCGTAGCCAGCAGGTCAAAGGAGGGGATCCTCCCCCTCTACTCTGCTCTCATGAGACCCCATCTGGAACACTGCATGCAGTTCTGGTGCCCTCAATGCAAGAAGGACATGGAACTGTTGGAGCAAGTCCAGAGGAGGCCACAAAGTTGATAAGAGGACTGGGGCATCTCTCCTATAAAAACAGGCTGAAGAGGTTGGGGCTGTCCAGCCTGGAGAAGAGAAGGTTGTGTGGAGACCTCATAGCAACTTTTCAATATCTGAAGGGCCTACAAGGGAGCCGGAGAGGGACTGTTTGGTAGGAACTGCAATGATAGGACAAGGGGTAATGGGTTCAAATTGAAAGAGGGGAAATTTAGGTTTGATATTAGGAAAAAAGCTTTTCTCCCAGTATGGGGCAAGGGAGCCCAGTTTGGGGACGTTGGGGTGTTGATCCAACCAGGTTGGATGAAACTTTTGAGCATCCTGGTCTAGTAGGGAGATATCCCTGCCCAGGGTAGAGGGAATTGGGACTAGATGATCTGTAAGATCCAGTTCAACCCCTAAAATTCTCTGATCCTGTGAAAATGCACCTGCAAGAGACTGTCTCCTTCCCCTAGAGATCTTGCAGGAGGGGAGACCTCATTACTTTGCTGATGAAATACTGGGGATAGCTGGGAACCAATGAGATGTTATTATAGAATTTATATATAAGAGTAAGATGACATTTACCAAGACCCGTTACAAAAATAGAAACAAGCAAAAGTTTTAATAATCAATTTTAACAATACATCAGAAAGTATCTTAACCATTACAACAATAGAAACAAGCAAAAGTTTTAATACTCAATTTTAACAATACATCGGAAAGTATCTTAACCATTACAACAACAGAAACAAGCAAAAGTTTTAATAATCGATTTTAACAATACATCAGAAAGTATCTTGAAAATATTGAGCGTGAATAGTGAAACCTTATGTTAAAAATGATACAGTAAGAATCTTCCTTGGCTACTACTACTACTACTACTAGAACAGGTTGATCTATATAACAAGAAAAAATATTTTTACATTTTAAGCTAAATCCAGTTTTTGACTAAGTTATCGGTGTTACTGAATGTCTTCATTTTGAGGCATACAATCCAAGCCTCCTTGCTGTTTCAGAGATTCTGAGCCCTTTCTTATTAGAGAGAGGGTAAAAGTTCTGTTTGTTGCAGGCTGATGTGTATTTTATGGAAGAAACAGGCTGACATGTCCAAACTGCTGAAGTGGCTGATTTCAGAGGAAGCTTTTGGCAGGAGCTTGAAACGCTGCAGTCATTCTCCTTACTGAAACTGTTAGATGTGCTTGAACTTCCAGGTTGCCTGAGTGCAGATTGTTCACTTGCTCCTCCTAATTCCTTGGGTTGCAGTGTGTCATCTCCCTTTGAAATCAGTCTGTTGTTGTCAAAACTCTGTGGTTCGTTCTTGTGGTTGTCAAGATCCCAGGAAATTCTTTGTCCAGAGATTTTACTCAGGTGGTGAGTTTGCAGGTGGGTGTACCACAGTGAGTTGTATTGTACATTGCCCCAGCTGGTTGTCTCCAATGTGACCTTCCCAACAGGATCATCTGCAAATGACTTTAATATTTTGACTTCTCTATTAATTAGAACACCTTTAACCATTGATTTTAGGGGAACAGATTCATGTTCACCTGCAAGAGAAATGCATTTGTGTGTGTTCCTCTGGTGGCTAAAATCAAGGGTCTGATTTCTGTGGTGTAAACTCATCAAAAGAACTTTAACTTATAAGTTTATCTGTGCTCTTTCTGTCTGTGGCTGAGAGTAGGGCATGTTCTTTCAATGCCAGGTTAAGAACTATGTATGAAAGTTAGTTAGAAATGTATGAGATATTAAGTTTAGAAATGCCAATGCTGCTTTATTTACGTGTAGCAGTCATCAAATTACTGGTCATGACTCCTTTTATGTGCCCTGAAAATTAACCATTACACTGAAGATAATCAGTGCTGTTGACATTGCAACTACTAATGAAATATACTTCAGTTAGTGTAAATATAGTTTAAAGTAGGAGTTGTGCAGAATGCTGGCCTTATTTATGGGGTGGAGTTATAGGGACTGTGTCCTTTGCAGTATAAGTTATGAAGTATATTACAGGGGAAAAAGTAGAAGAGTGTTGCTTACAATCTGACACAGCATCTCTGAACAGCCATGGAGATACCAGGAACACCTGATACGGTGTTCATTTTTGCTTGACATATCCTTGAAAACTGATGTATATAACAGGTTCAAAGTACTGAGTCATGTAATAGGTTTTCCCAGCTTCTACACCACAGGAATACAGAACTTTTAGGACCTCAAGAACTCAGCATAACAAAAACCCTCCAAAGTTCATCTGCATCTAACAGTGACATGAAATCTTTCCTCACAGGATGTTTAAGGATACAAGATTAATGCAGAAGGTTATGTGGTTCTGTGAATGTTTTGGCCTATATGTATAAAAATATTTTTATGTGGATTTTCAGACCTAATAAATTTTAAACTTCTCAGAAACTGTGCAGTCCTATTTTCTTAAATAATTTCGTCTTCAAACGGCCTTGCAAAAAATCTGCTCTGATTGCAGTCATTATCTGAAGCTTCATTTGGATTAATCTGAATACAAACTGCTGCTTCCTTTCTTTAACTAACTTATATTTTTACTTTAGCTGATTGCATGGGCCATTTTGTCTTCAAGTTAGCTGCCTTTTCACACCTGATCAAATAAGCTTGTATATATATTTTTTCCTTCCTCACAGAGATTTAAATTCTTTTAACATGAGGATTTCAGAACATTTGTATGAAAAGTATATCGAAGAAGTGAATCTATTGTATTGTTCATAATTACATGTTTTTTCAATTGTTTTGATCATATAATCTGACACAGCCAAATTCTAGAACTGCTGAAAATATCTAGAGGAAAATGTAAAGAATGAAATAACCTAAGTTCTGCACTTGTTGAGCTAAATACTTATATGAGAGGTGAATGAAGCGTGTTTTTCATCATACAATTAAATTCAGAAGACAACTTCCTTGTCTTAGTATTCTCAATATCACTTTGACTTGGAAATCTAATGAAAATACATCAGTCTAGTATTGTAAGCAGTACTCTAACTACAAATGTGAAAATAATTGCGAGTTTCTTGCATGAAATCTCTTTGACATAGCAGGTAGATGAGTGTTACATATTCTTACTTCTCTTTCTATTAATGCACTTGCCAAGCAATATGCACTGAAAGTACTTTCAAAACAGGACTTCATGTTCAAAGCTTATATCCATCTTACCCACTATGACTTTCAGTGTAAGTTGTTTTGTAAAACCCAACTTGTGCTTTTTACTTGATATTTACTGTTGCTTCCTGTAGACTTTTTTCCACAGATAAAGAAGGGAAAAAGAGACAGATGACCCAGAATTGCTGGTTCTGATGGAAACATTCAAGAGAGCAGAAATGTTACAGAATACATCGTACAAATCCACTGAGTATAGATATGAAGTGTGTGGCTCTGGTAAGAGTTATCATTTATGTTTAGAATTTTACTTCACTGATATAAAACCTGTAAAACCTTATCTCAACCAGTTCATGTGTTTCAAATACATGTTAGTGTTTCACTGCCATGAAGATAATTGATATAAACATAAAATCACCTTTCAGTGAAATGAGTAAAACCCCAACATGACAGAAAAAGAATTCACTTTTAACTCTCTTAAAGCTGAACATAAAAAGAACAAAGCTAGGAGTCCTTAAAGAGTTAAAGAAATCATTTTTACATTGTATATGCATTTTCCTCTATAAGCATACCTGTTTTATATACAATAATAGGTGGTTGCAGTTTTAGCTTCTGTTTCATTTGGTTATACTGCTTCTCAAGTAAGCGTCTCTCCATCTTTATGTCCTGGTCATCACGGTTTGAAACCTGTGGCTCTGAGGTATCAGTCACTGAAAAAATACCAGTCATGTACTTGTAAGCCTTCACAATCGGTTCCAACAAGGAAGAAAAAGTGCTGCAGCAGGAAATTTCGTTCATTGTCTTGGCAAAAAAGCAAATCAGGTATGAAGCACCTGATATCTTCCTGAATGAACAAATAACTTTCTTCCAAGCACAATGACTTGTGTCAGAAGTTGTCTGGTCTGCGCTGAAGTTGTGGATGTCAGTCACCTTGTTTTCACATGGTGTGTCTGGAGTGCCTGCATACAGAGTTCATGATCAGGCCTGGATAGCAGGATTTAGTGTTTACTTAAGGTTGTGAGCATATGAACCTTTGCCAAAAAACACGGTGAAATACAAAACCTTACTGAACATGGTCAAGCACAGAAAGGACTGGGTAATACTGGTTTATGCAGTAATGTTAATTCTTAAAGGGATGATGTCATAGAGCATCCCCAAGACGATGTCATAGAGGCATCCCCAAGACAAGTAGTTCCACCTGGGAAATCTTTTTCCATGTTTCTTTCCACGTATTTTGTGTCTTTCCCTCTCCCCTCTCCCTCCCTTAACTTTCACCTAGTTTCATTCTTGCTGCCACCTCCTGGGGCAGTGGGGTGAGAGAGGAGGATTTATTATGCCTTAATAAGTTTGTGCTTATTTCTCCCTTTTGAGAATGTGTTGAAAGTATTCAGGGCTCGGTGCAGAATCAAAAGTGTGCCATGTCAGGACAGGATTTCTGCCATTCTGTAAAATGGAATAAACTATGGAAATATTAATTTTGTTACTGAGAGCTCAGCAAATTCTCCAAATGCATGATAAGTCACATTTTGAAATTTACCACATGTTCAACAGTATTATCCAACAATGAGGCAAAAGTTTGAATATGTGGCTTTTGATCATGTCAGATAAAGTATGAAACGATGCCTGGCAGGATTTCTGCCATTCTGTAAAATGGAATAAACTATGGAAATATTAATTTTGTTACTGAGAGCTCAGCAAATTCTCCAAATGCATGATAAGTCACATTTTGAAATTTACCACATGTTCAACAGTATTATCCAACAATGAGGCAAAAGTTTGAATATGTGGCTTTTGATCATGTCAGATAAAGTATGAAACGATGCCTGGAGTATGTACTGCACGTTTTTGTCCCTGAAATAGATCCATTTGATGATGTTGCAAGGGCCCAAGAGTGAAAGTACGTGAAAAAATAATGCTGTTAAACTGTAGTTTTAGTACAATTGTACATCTGCTCAGTTTTGCACAGTGACACACTTTTAGTAAGAGTTTAAATGGACTTTCTCAAAACTAATTTAAGGAAACAATTGGGTATTTCCCAAGAGCCACTTTGAAAGCAAGACTGAGTTTTTGTACCTAAAATGTCACCCTCTGAAGCCAATCTGCCTTGTGTGGGACATAAACCAAGTACAGAACTAAGGTTCAAAAGCCAAAACGTTGATGGAACAGAACGTTGATGGAACGTTGAAGGAACAGAGATTCTCAGATCGGTTGGTTCATAAAGCAGGACGCCTTAGTTTTTCCTAAAGGAGGAAAGTCACCTGGCACAACTCTGACACATCCCTCGTGCTAAAGGAGGGGAAGCACCGAAGCAGTGTCTTGTGCAAACCCACAAGGAGGCAGCGGATTGACCTTGGGTACCAACATGTGCCCCACGGCCGGGGACCCACCAGCCTTCTGGGGAAGCTTGGGCACTCACACCACTGCTCCTCTCATCCCAAGCTTCTTCCCGGGAGGAAAATGTGGGCTACTGCCGCTGAGATGAAGGGACTGAAGTATCCGGGGGCAACAGGCTCTGATATAAGCCCCCAGCCGCAGTGAACCAGGCCGTTTTGTCACAATGGACGATAGAATGTTTAGCCGGAGGGTGCAAAAGAGCAATGTAATCCGTGATATTTTTTTTCTTTTTTTTTCTTTTTTTTTTTTTTTTTATGGGTTTGGAAAGTCCTGTGATACACTTAGAGCTGTGAATCTCCTGCATTTGAAAGTGTTGGTTCTGATGGGTCTGTGCAAATATCTCTAGATGTGTATCAAGCATAACAAAAGTCAGTGGAATTGTAGGAAGGATTAATGGCTTGAAGTTGCCTTGGGTGCCAAGAAAATGGTAGTTTTTCTTAGAAATGGGTAACACTCCTATCACTTTGACAATAGGTTTTCATTTATCCGTTGGTTATTTATTTATCCATTGATCTATTTCCAAGATGTCTTTTGAGGGGATGGTTTATCTTTCTGGGTGAGAAGAGTTTGTGTCTAGGAGGACATAAACCACAGCTGTGAGACAGCAGTCTCTGCAAGGTTTTGATGTGTAATGAGCTGATGTAGTTAATCCTTGTTATGCTACTGAGATAAACTTGGAAATGGATTAACCATGGGTTCTGTTCTTATGCCATAGTGGAACAACTTCCTTCAAACTCAGAGCCTGTTTAGGTATTACTAATAAATAGAAATAAATTCTTATTGTCATACACGCACACAAAATTGTGCTTTCTCTTTAAATCAGTCGACCAGGCTTTTAAATCGAGTTCCTGGGATCTCCAGACCCTGTACAGTTTTACAGTACGCAGCAGGTGGCACTATTGGAGTGGCATGACTGCATTTGCCTCAGTCTGAAATGTTAGAGGCCTCCCTTTGGGTTGTAGGTTGCTGAGAGAAACAAGCAGCTAAGCCATTTCCTAGCACAGGCACTCATATAACAGGTTCTGAAAGTTTATTGCCACGATTAAGTTTGTGTCAAAACTTTCTTTAATTGAACAAACTCCCAATCAAAACATCTGAGTGGTTTTCGTTTGATTATCCACTGAAGTCTGACGTGCCCTATTTCCCTTAAGTCTGTTCTTCCATCACAATGGAACCAATTCTTCATTTCCTTGAGGCAAAAAAATAAATTGAGAATACTTCATAGTCCAAAAGCAGTGTCTTTTAAAACTTGAAGTAGATGTTTACTGCCCTTGACCTTGGTTGCAAAAATCTCATTTAAAAAGATGCAACTAATTTTAGCTCATCCTAATTAATTTGTGAGTAGTAAATTAGTTTTTTATTAAAAATTGTTTGTAGGACCTTATAGGAATAATTGTTGATTTAAAGATAATTAAAAATGCTCATAATGGTTAACTGACTGTATGTGCTTCCTATAACACTGGGTTTTTCTGCACACCTGAGACCAGAGGTGTGTTATTCATGTTATTTGTGTGCTGAAATATAGACATGTCCAACACTGTTCATGGAGGTTAAAAAGATGGAATACATATATGTGTAGATTTTAACTGGCACTGAGATGGAAAATCAAAATTACTATGATAATCCCCTTTATCTTTCTGTAGTGCTTTTTAGTTTTTATTTAAATGCAGTCTTGAAGGGCTGGAAGGTTGCTATTTTATTCTTAGGAAATGTAGTAACAAAAAGAAAGGTAGAGACAAGGTGGCTGCTATTATTTGTGTTCCAGACAGTATTAGTAGAATCAATAGTAATTGTTTACTTTTCAGTGAGATTTTTGATAAGAGCACATAGATTTCTATTGTTTGAAAGCATGACCTCAAAGCATGCCCCAGTTACAGTGCTGTGAGTAGAGTACAGGACTTTCTGATGGTGCAAGATAATGTTTTGGGGCTGTGTCCATGCTAATGGGATGAAGGAGCCTACAATGCAAGTTTTCAGGATGATCTTGAGACATTTCCTCTGATCTGATCTTTCATGTGCTTTCAGATGTAAAGAGTTCATGTGTGTCAAAGGAAGGGAATGTGGCCTAGCTGTCCTTCAGGTCCTTCTGAAGGGCTGGTTAACTTGGGTTGTATGATGTCCACCTTCACATTTCCTTGATAGAATTCTATTTCCCCCTTTTATTCCCTTTCTTTTTTATGTAAATATAACTAGGTAGTGTGTGTGTATGTAGGGATATATCAAATATCACTGATCCTGCATTCTGCCTGGGTGTCTCTAAAGGCTTAAATCAAGCACACCAAGTTAGCACTAAGGGTTTCATACTAAGCATCCTGTGCTTCACATGCTTCTGCTAAGAAAGGTTGGACCAGCTGATCCATGAGGCCCTTTCAAACCTGATATTCTATGATTCTGTGCTTTAGTAGTACTCACCTACCTGGCTTTGCAGGTGTAGGGAGCTTGGTGCTACCCAGTTCCCTTTGTAGAACCACATTCTTTATATTTTTTTCATTTTGTGGATGGTAAATGTGGTCACACCGAAGTCACTGTATTCCTCTAGGTCAAACTGACTTGTGCTGGTTGTGAGGAGTTGTTCTGTATGTGTTTTTTGTGTCTGGCATAAGCAGCATTAAAAAGTCTCTATTCTTCTGTCTTGACTATTAGTGCTGAGGATTAAATAACCTTCCTTTGGAGCGTTAGTTGCTATGAAAAGTAAACTAAAATGCTGAAATTTGCTTTATTAGAAGGCTGCTCACTCTGTTGGTTGCCTCATTGTTAGGACTGGAATCTCTTCCCCTGTGCAAACAAGCAGCCTCCAAAATTTAGGGCTAGTTGTTAATTTTGCAGCTCCTCTATCCTTTCCCACTGAGAACGTTTGAGATTCCCTTTCAGAAGTGACAATGTGCAGAGGCAAGTCTAAGAAGAAACCGAAGGTACTTACCAGTTAGAGATTTTAAACAAATGAACTCTGGCACCTTCCCTCACAGTTTCCCTGGCTTCCTTCTTAGTTCTCCAGTTTTTTGAGTCAGTGTGGCAAACAGGTTGTTAGGTTTGCTCCATTTTGATGTCATAAATCTGTCCATGAGAAGAGGGTGAGAGGGAACAGGATGGCCTTCAGTAGACATCTTCAGAAGATTTTGCAAATGCATTGAAGCTTCCTTGATCCTACACATACCTTAAATTCCAGATACTGATAAGCAGAGTTCACCTTCTGGTACTGCTACTTAAGTACTTCTTCTGTATCAACTACTTCTCCCACTGTTTCCTATCCACAGAGTCATGAAGACTACAGCTCTGGGAGGTGACAGCAGCCTTTGGTTATTCCTTGTTCCAACAGACATAACATGCATATAGGAACTCTGGGAGAATTTCAAGCAGGGTCTAAACCAAATTGGATAAGCTATATAACTTTTCAGCCTTGATTTTTCCACCTGAAAACTACATGATTTTGATTCATTCTTGATTACAACAAGATTTTTACTCCTTGCAGGATGGTGCTGAAAAGACCCTTATTAGTTTTCACTTCAGGCATTGTTTGAGTAGGAATGAGTTTAGCTTTGATTGCTTTTAATCAATAAAATGTACTTATCTGTAAGTGGAGTTTGATAAGAATCAAGTACAGCATGAAAGAACTGGTTAATCTGTTGTTAATTGAAAGTTTTATCTGCATGACAACATCTTGCTTCTGAGATATTTGCTTTTGAGCATTAGGACACTGCTTCAGTATTCATCTTCAAGGAAATCTGCTAGGTGTACAAGTTAACTTTAGTTATCTAGTTAAGATAGTCCTCCAAAGAGGATGGTTTAGTACTATTACTATTGTGAGAATGAACATGGACTTGAAATCTGTGCAGAGGAGGAAAGTATCCTAAAAATAATTTGTTATTCAGAAACATCCTTCACTTTGCTTCCATGCAGAAATCTCATGAGGAATTTGTACTGCACTTCATAATCACTGGTAGCCTAATTGAGTCAAGGAAATTACATCTGTAAAACTAGACTATGTAGAACCAGATACAATTCCACAGTGCCTGATTCAGTACCCACTGAAGTCAACACGTTCTGCTGAATTCAATAGAAGTGAAATTGGAGGATTTTATGTACATGATTAAATAAAAGCTGCAAATTGACCAATACCTAGGAAACTGATGGTATAATTGAGATTGTGTAGTTGAGCCATCATTTAAATTCATTTCTTGTAGCCATTGTTCGTGTGCTCGTATATGCTTTCATATGGAATCCTGCACCAGCTCTTCACAGGGTCTCTGTAAAGGGCCTTGATTGGTTAAAGCAGTGCCATACTTGGGATTTTGAATATGCACATGTCAAAAAATTAAATCAACCGGTAAGTTTCTGGAATAATTACTATACTTAAAGAATCTGTATTTTCAGTCTCCATGTGAAAACTGTGATCTGGGCTTCCTGTTGTGGAACTCATGTGCAGGGACTTTGCTGGATCTTTACAATGCTTGCACAGAGTCATAGAATGGATGAGGTTGGAAGGGGCCACATTGGGTCACTTGGTCCAACCTCCGTGCTCAGTCAGGGTCGTCCTAAGAGCACATTGCCCAGGATTGCGTCCAGATGGTGCTTGAATTTCTCCACTGAGGGAGACTCCACAACCTCTCTAGGCAATCTGCACCACTGCTTGGTCACTTGCACAGTAAAAAAGTTCTTCCTTATATTCAGGTGCTCACAGTACAGTCAGTGAAATTACAGTGGATAGCAGCCACCTCAATCCATTGCTTTTAAACATCAAGTACTTATCCTTAAGGAGTGAATAACGAAGTTTTTCCACGACGCTTGGAGGTTTGGACAAACATAACAGTTACCACAAGATCATGTGCAAAAATAATTTCAACAGGCAACTGCATATTTAGGGAAAGGAAAAACATTTTTTGGTGTTATAATGACATCTCAGTAAAAAGAACAGAAACTGCAGCTTTTAATTTTTGGTACTGTGGTATTTTGTACTCTCAGTACTTGGTTAAACATTGCTGGAGATTTTGTGATAAGAGTACTTGCAATGCTAAGTAGAAAGGGAATGACCTTTAGAGCATTGTCATTGTTCAGATATGGTTCCAGCAAGTAGGTCTTGAGCTCAGGCTGAGCTTTTTGTAAGGTGATATGTTAATGTGTTATTGTTGTTTACTTGGAGCTTAACATTGTAAACATCTCCCACCTCATTAGCAGCATTGCACGTGACTCAGATTACTTGGCAAAAAGGTTGGCCTGTATCTGACCCAGCTTACTGTGCTTAATGTTTCTGAGGCTAATTAAAGAGCCACAAGATTTCTTATTGGGAAAAGGATAATTGTGCCAGTAGACCGAACAATGCTGATCTAAAGTGGGCTGCTGTGGTTTACTGCATGTGCACAACTGATGTCTGTATGTGCAGTGACTCTTACCTGCCCCATTGTTTCTGCTGTGCCAGCCTATGCTGAATGTGAAATACCTATTTGGGGCTTAGAAATACTTGGCTGACCTGATGCTTGAAATAGCTAGTTAAGTGCCCAAAATCTACTGCTGAAAGCAGAAGGATTGGTAGCTTTGTAGCTGCCCATAGACTTCTGATACTTCCTGTGAAGGTGTAAAAGTACTTCCACATCCCATTAAATTATGTAGCCAGTATAAATCAGGATAGCTGGACTGCAGTCAATATAGTCATCCTAATTTATATCAAAGGTCTGGGCTATGTGCTCTCTAGCTTGTTGGCATGTCAAAGATGATGTGGTGATAATGAAGCCGGGAAGTTAGGCTATCACTGTTTTTGAAGGACTGAAGAATGCAGTTAAATCTAAGTTCATATCAGGGTGCAGCTGAGATCAGAGACAGGTTTTGATAGTGGAAGTGAGAATGAAAAGTGAAAAATCTCAGTATGTAGAAATGTGGAATGCAGTTAATTTATGTTTTGCAATGAATTGAAATATATGTGCAGTTGCAGTTAACTTGACAGCAGGGGAAGACAAGAAAAGCATTAATTGGCATACTAGTTATAATTTACCTAAACAGCCAAGGGCCTAGCAGAGCATGGAAGTATTGCTTCTCCATCAGGTCAGAAACTAGTTAATAGGAAAAAGGGAATAAACTTGCTTTTCCCTTTACCCTGCTCTATGTGTCTTGAGTGATTAATCTGTGCTTTGCCTCAAGCTGTTAATCTGCAGTGGTGACATTTCAATTATAAACGGCATTTTGTCCATCCCCTCTGGAAATTCTGGATTTGTCAGTGCTAAAAACATCACTAGTACATGAATGCAGCTTCACTGATAAATGAACAGCTAAACCTTGTTTGCTTTCAAGAAACAATTTTGGAGGCTATAGTAGTGTCTGCTGGCATGAACTCGAATGCAGAAAGAACATCAGCAATGCACATTTTCCATACATAAACAATAACAAATTTGAGAGAACACTGCCTTGATGGAAGGATGGGCAACAGGGTGACTGGGTAAGGCACTGATTCTCCAAACTTATTTTCTTTTGAAAAATATGAAAAGTGAAAGTAGCAAAAATAACATTCCCACTTTGTCCTTTGGTGGATTCTCCTACTGAATTGTCTTGCCCCCTCGTTCCTAATTTAAGGAGGTTTGATAACGTGTGGATGGTTATTCCAGCTCCAACTTTTCTGTCCTGTTTGAGTCACAGTATTTATTGTTATTTGGGACTGTTCTTCTGATCTGATTGCTGAAGAATGTAACTGATTCTTACATCCTCATAAGATTGCTTTATTTATTTATAAGCTTGTTTCCTTTCTACTAGCAATACCTCCCTAAAAAAATAATCCACCAATGTCTCTTTTTGTGAAGTCTTTATCATTCTTAGAGCTTTCTTGAGAACTGACTTCAGTTTTGCAAGTAGTTATTTTTTGAAAATTGCAGCATTTCCAGCCTCATCTTCCATATCTGTTTCTTGTTTACAGAGAATATGCAGGCAGTGAAAGGGACGAGCAGGCCTCTCCTCCCTGGCTCACCAGTCACATTCTGCACTAATAAAAAAACAGCCTCTATGTGTTATTTGATCCTTTGTTTTCTGGTACAACTTACACTAAGGAAACAGTTCTTGGTAACATTTAAAAAATATTATTTCCTTCACAGCCTCTAGATAAGAGAGACCTTTGTTCAGGACAGGTTCATGCAGCATGAGATCCTTAGGGGCAGGGAAATTCCAACACTACATGGTGGCTGTTAATGTTTTAAAGGTTGTTTTCTGCAATAATAACTAGAAATATGAAAAGTATAAACCTATTGGTGTTAAGGTTTTGAGAAATCACTGGGAATATTTTTTAATGTTCAGCACATGACAAAATTTAGTAATATTTTATGGCTTAAAGGGCATTTCAAAGTAGGTGTTTGTACTCTTAGAACAGTTTAAGATCCTGGGCATGCAAAACCTATTTGACTTCATTAAGGCTCTGCTGAGATGCTGCCTTGATTGCAGAATGGAAGTGTATTTTAGATGAGCCTTCTTCTGATTAAGCAATTCCACTTTGCTCGTCACATGCTAGGGCAGGTAACACAAAGATCTAAAACCTCCCCAAACCCTCCCAACTGAAAAAAGGCAAACTGGAAACCGAAACTGCAGCTGAAACAATTTTGCATTTTTTTTAATGGAATGCTGTGCAAGTGTCCTTGTGCAAACCAGAGTGCAACACCACAACAGGGCTGGGATATATTAATGGCATATTAAAATTCCATCAGTTCATTTGGACCATGTTTTGAGGTTACCCATCTCGTTTCAGTTCTGGTTACAGGCAGACTCGGCACGGCAGCTCTGCTGTTCTCACGGCAGCTCGGGCACTGCTGCCAGGCACCTGTGTGTATGGGCACTGGTTACTGGTGCTCAGCAGCCTCGTGCACAGTCCTGGCATGGGGTAACCCACCACCACATCAACCTGCCACCGCATCAACCTGCCACCACAGCACACCAGCATCACACCAACCCCACCATCGCATCACATCAACCCCTCCACCGCACCATCCCCTCCACTGCACCAACCCCATCACCTCACCATCCCCTCCACCACACCAACCCCATCACTGCACCATCCCTTCCACGGCACCAACCCCATCACCGCACCATCCCCTCCCTCGCACCAACCCC
>NW_008685898.1:0-866 GCF_000695815.1 Acanthisitta chloris | reverse complement strand
AGAGATCCAGGAGGGCAGAGCCGCGTCTGGGCGGCACCTTAAAAGCCGAGAGGACCTAGAGATCCAGGAGGGCAGAGCCACGGGCACCGCCGCCACCCTCACCCGCGGGCAGCTGTCTGCGAACGAGCCGTGTCCGGGTGGCACCGGGGGCGGAGTGCGCTCGGCGGTGGGCAAAGATACCTGTAATATAGTTTGTTTGTTAAGAACATTTTGTTTGCTTAGCATTTACCATGTTTTGTTAAGCTGTGTTGTTCCGGAACTTTTTGGGGTTTGTTTTTGTGTTCGATCTGGACAGGAATTGATTTCTGGCTGAGTCTGCCAGAGGAGAAGGGGTTAAATTTGGGCTGATGCTCTTAGGTGTTTACTCAGGAGCCAGCGCAAGTTCAAGAGGACCCAAAGTGAGCATGTCCCAACAAGGATACCCTCTCTTCTCCGGACAGTCATGTATATGTATTAACAAGGAGTTCATAACCCGAAACCCAAACCTGTACGGCGCGCGTGTTGGTAGAGCACAGACTCCCGGCGCACCCAGCGCCATTTTCTTGCTTAAATTCACATAGTAAATTGTAAATTTTGACTGCAATCCTGTTTGGGGACTCAGTCATTTATAACACACACATTGTAGCAATACTCCTTCCCCAGGTGGTGACTGCCATTGCTCTAATTCTTTAGCCAATTGATTCCCAAAAATTGTGGGGTTGGTTTTGAACCCTTGAGGTAACACTGTCCAGGTAAGCTAGATCTCTTCCTGTGCTGGGATTCTCCCATTCAAAGGCAAATATTTTCTGGCTCCCTTTCATTAGTGGGAGGCAGAAAAACGCATATTTCACATCTATTATTGTAAACCAAATCAAAGTATTTCTTAA
>NW_008685897.1:0-313 GCF_000695815.1 Acanthisitta chloris | reverse complement strand
CATCCCACCATCCTGCCACCACTGTCCCTGCCCCTTGCCCATCCCCATCCAGTGTCCTGCCAGGGCAGGGGGCAGAGGGACCACCCCAGGCCACCTGTGCCCTCTCATCTGCTTGGGACCCTCACCCTGTGCCACCAGGCTCTGCCACACAGGGTCCTGATGCCCCTGTCCCCTCCATGTCCTGACCCATGGCACTACCATCTACCTCCCTCTATTCTGGGGTGTGGGATGCACATCCCCCTTTGCCCCCCCCATCCTGAGTCCTGTCCCCACTTGTGTCCCTGCAGGACGCAAAAAAAAATAAAAAAAGGAA
>NW_008685896.1:0-447 GCF_000695815.1 Acanthisitta chloris | reverse complement strand
TGCCTGTGGCAGCAGAGCATCCATGAGCCCCGAGCAGGCCTTATTTGCAATGCAAGGGGAAAACACACCAAGTTGGACTGAAAATTCCAGTAGAAAGTGGAAACAGGTGGAAGACACAAACATTTTTTGAGGACAATCTGTCATCCTGTGGGCTGACAGATTTTCCTGGTTATACTGAGTTTCCCGCCAGCCATATCGATTCCATGGAATTGTTTCTTATTTGTATTCCTCTAATCAGGCCAAGAAGAGTCAAACGTGCCATTTAAACCACCTTTTCATTCAGCTGTAGGTTTTCATGCTCTTCTACATCTGAGTTCTAGACTAACTATAGACCTGAACAAACTGCTGAAGGCAGAATGTTCTTCATGCTTTTCAGAGGACAAAATATTTCAGATTTTCATGTTGACAGACACAGTCTTACTTGCTGCTAAAGCTTCCAACTCACCA
>NW_008685895.1:6961-23104 GCF_000695815.1 Acanthisitta chloris | reverse complement strand
TAAAGAGAACTGGGCCCAACACTGACAGTGCTCTGTCTTCGCCTACTGACCGTTTAATCTCTAATTAATCTCTAATGACATCTTGTTTATTTTCATCCATCTTGTTTCCTCTATTTGCTGATCACTGGGAAGCAATAAACTTGGGCAAACCGAAAAAAAAAGGTTCCCCTCACTAATTATTTGTCTGATGTTTAGATCCTGCCAACCTGCTGAATCGCTAATTATTGTTCAGCTTGGAGAAGAATGGGGAAGCCAAACAGAATTTGTGACGTTACCAATATTGCTAATGATTTAGGAGGCTACTCATATGATAAGAAACACCCTGAAGAGTATTTATCTCATACTGCAGTTTCCAAATACATAAATTGCATACCATCTGTATACACATTATATTCACTTCTTTCTCTTCCTTCTGTTTTGTTTTTTTCCCCCTTCTTCCAAGGACAAGAGACTATCTACTTGGTGGCATGGTCAAAGCCCAGCAAAAATAATTACATCAAGATAAATATAAATGACATCTATTACCATTCCTGTTTAATTCTTTAAATTGTACATTTTATAATTAGTTACAAGATCCTCTTTGTACAGAAATTATATTTTCAGCATTAGCTAGCTCGTGAGTTTGGGTTCCTGCAGAAGAAACACGAGGCAGAGTGGGCAGGTAAATGCAGACCCACAGCACAGCCTGTGCTTTTCAGCCTGTTTTGCAAGTTATTCCATACACACTCAACATAATGGCTGTGCAAACAGAGCTGGTATTGCTGTAGAAAAACATCTCCAGTGATAAGTTTGTATTTACGTATTTAATTCTCATTATGTAATTTTTAAAGCCATGCCTACTCCTGATACCAGAACTAAAGAGCAGTTGAGAGGGCTGACATCTGTAAGAGACAAACTGTTCAAATAATGCTAAAAGAGTTATTGCAGGTGGTTATCTCTATTTGTAGTTGATAAAGCTACCCAGAGTAACATCCAGCAGAGCAGTATCTGCCTGTGGGTTTTGACATGTTCATGTTTCTTGGAAGGCAAGAGTTTAACCCTTTATGAAGAGATCAGACTGAATACCTGAATACTCCTGGAAATGGTGGGGAGACAGAGGATACCTATTTCCACATGCCTGCCTATGGAACCACTGGAAGTGCAAAAAACCTTGCTCTGCCACAGGAAACAAAACTGAATATTCATTGTATCAGGATGTGCTTTGCAAGACAAAATCAAGGCAATATCCCTTCAGAGTCTGTAGTTAATCATGGCTCATGTTTTAAAGGTCTATTACTCAAGTAGAATGGCTCATGTTTTAAAGGTCTATTACCCAAGTACAGCTTTTTAAAAAGTAGCAAAAGTACACTCGAGATCATCACTCTATTTACAGCTGTGACAAATAATTTTAACAAAATTACACTTGTTTTCTACCTTTCTGAAAATAACAGACTATTTGGCTTTTTATGTTGGCTTTTTTTTTCCAAAATACATGAAAAAAGTGAGATATTAACTCTTGAGCTTGGGGGTTTTTCCCCCATTGAACAAACCCAGTCCTACTGTTGTTATTGTTAGTGAAGACTTTGTCTTGCTTAGTGAGAGAGGAGGTTGTTAATTCAAAATATACATTTTCCTATATTGAGAAATAAAAAATTGTCTATTTTCTTTTTGTTAATATTTTCTTGTTAACTTTATTTCCAAATTTTTGTATCTCGCTATGTTGACACTATTTTGGAATCAAAATCAACCTTTATTGCAACTTTTGAAAGAGTATTTAATTTACTGCACTACAAAATTTGTGTTTTGAATTGTCAGAAACTTACTTGAAGTATAAGACAGAGACTTGTAACTGAGCACTGAGATACTTTTGCAGTCTGTAAGAAGTGTTTCTCAGATGTTTCGGGGATAGCTCACTTGAATAATCTGAGACATCTTTATAATGGAACAGAGATGTTCTGACCTTCAGATGTGTCCAAAAGACCTCTGAGGTCAGGAACTGCCCTAAAGAAGCAATGCTGAGATGATTAAGAGAGACACAACAAAAATATTTTTCCCAAAGTTGCAATTTCAGGTTAAATTCTGGGGGTTTTGTAGCATTAACAGACATTAAAATACACATTTACTAGATCGTAGTCTCTATTTTGGAGAAATCCTCTAGGGAATATTTTACTTACTAGAGTCTCTAGCAAAGAAAATCAGATTTCTCTGACATTGTAAAAACAGGAATTAGCATTTTGTTGCAGACAAAAGATTCCAAAGATTCTTGGTAAATCTGTGGCCTAGTTTCTATTGACACGTGGCTTTCTGTAGTGCCCATCACAGTTATGTGTCTTTAGAAAAGACTTGATCCTGTCTCAAACGGTTTTGGCTGTGTAAGGGAAAGGTAAGTGATTTGCATGATGCTGTTGTGGGTAATTACATAAGCTGTGCTTCTCTGAGTACCTAGCACTAGCAGATCTGAGCAGCTGATGTTAATGTAAACATTACACTTTTTCTGAGTGAACTTTGGCTTTAGGTCTTTCTCTTCATTTGCATATCTAGGCAGAATGAATGTGTCTTAACTCCGGTACTCAGCCTAACATTCACAACTCTGCTCCTTTCAGGTTTGGCACATCTGCAGAGCAAGCTCAGGTTTTAAAGCCAAAGCCTACAACAAGGAGAATATGTATTCAATGGTCAAATGAAAACGTTGTTTTCATCATTTGAATCACATGCCTTGGCAGAGGCAAAGAAGAAAAGGAAAACTGATAGCTAAGAATTGAGTGGTGTAATCATCAGGCTTTCCAGCTACTGAATCTGTAATGACAGGTGCCCTGGAGGTCTCAGCCTCTCCCAGCCTTGATTCATTCTGAAACCAGGTTTGTTGAATGAGTCAGTGACCTCCTTTCCAGAGAAAGGAAATCCCACTGTGCAGCATCATACTGATGTCCATGTACAGCATCACAGTTGGAGCGTGTCCTGACTCTGCCACTTGACTAGTGGAATAATTAATTCTCTTCCCCTCCTTTTGCATCCTCACTTCTCAAGAGCCCCTGATCACATCTCACTCTCTGGACTGATTTCTTTCCAAATTAACAACAGTCACAGTGTTTCCTTTCCTCCAGACTTTGCTCAGCTAATCAAAACCTCCTTCCAAATTCAAATCACTGTATGACTCTCATTAGTTAAATTGCTTCCTCTTTAACTTCATGAAGTTACATTATAGCCCAAACAGTTAAATATGACAAAGCAGTAAGAAACTGGATTCACAGAGGCTTGAAACACTGAACCAGTTTGAAACCTTGATTATAGCATGCTCCCAGTCATGTCAATAATAAGGGAAGAAATACAGTTCATGCCCTTGTACAGACCAAGCATCTGGGAGCACAAGTCTCTGCTGCAGCTTTCAGGTTGTAGGCAGGTGCAACACATTGCCTGCAATAAAATTCTAGTGGTACCAACTGCTGCAGTTAGTGGGAAGCCTGGTGTCCCTTCCTTGCTGATAGATTGCCATGGTGTTCCAAAGCTGCTGTGGGTGTTCTGAACTCAAGCATCTGGTAATCATGGTAACTAGCTGCTTTAGAAGTGTAGGGACATCCATAACTACTTGTGTTTGGGTTTTCTTTCATAAAGCAGGATACACACAGTCAAAGCTTTTAAATGTCAAAATAGAAGGATGACGTTCATGCAATAACTATCAAAAACAGCATTTTAAATGCTGTTCCATAGAATAAAAAGGAACATGGCAGTATATACTGTAAACCAACTTGGTACAGTCCCTGTCTGCTCCTCTCATTCCCAAGCTGCCTGTGGTAGGATCTTGGCAGAAAAGCAAACATGGATCAATCCCTTGAGGTAGTTGAGGGAGTGCTAGGTTTATGTTGGAGAGACTCATGTTAGATGCATGGCTTGATTGTTAAATTAACCAATACTGAAATGGCATCTTTCAAGGCTAATTATCTTTGCTAATCGTGTTTATTTGAAGAAATCCACAGAAACTGCTTAAGAGCTGGAACAGACCCCCTGTTGATTTTGTACTGCTGCTGTATGTAGAGCTGTACAGCAGACTTCTATACATGGACAGAAAAACAGTTGCATGTGTTTGAAAGAAATATTGACTTGCTTTGAGGTTTTATATAGTTAGTGGGGTGTGCATATACCTCTTGGCCACAACAATATTTCCCACAAGTCCAGGGAGAATTTTTCAGAAGTGGAATGTTTGATACACTGCCCTTCCAGCCATCCAATTACACAGACAGGATAAATCACCCTTAAATTGGAGCCTATGTAGTCCAAATTATATTTATGTTTCCTCTAAATACAGCTGCAGAAGGAATAAAGGGTGTGATAGCTTCTTAGTTCCCTGTGTCACCTCCATTCTCCCACCTGAATGACCAAGCTGTAACTCATGATAAATTAGTTACTAGCATTTCTATTGTTCAGGCAACCTGTTTTGCTGCAGCAAGAAGCCAGCTAGGTGTCTCAGTGTCATAGAGAGGCCACCTCCCTATAAATGACACCGTTCTCTGACCCGTTCTACCTCTCAGGGATCAGGCTAATCATTGACAGGGCTGTTACGATCACAAGCTTTTAGTGCAGCTTTGATAAGATCCTCCAGCAGTTTGTGGCAAAGGAAGACATTCTGCACAGTGAGGACTCCAGCAAATGAATGGATTTTTTTCAGCATCAGTACAACAAGTCTGACTTTTAACCCTGGCACTAAATCGGCGCAATGTGTGGCCAACGACCGGAGAGAATTGTTGCTTTCTGGACATTAGTTTTCATAAGGCTAGTTGCTGGCCTTGCTGGAGAGGGAAGATCTGTGTGGAAAAAGGACCCCCACTTCAGCCCTGTGAGTGAAACACAGATGTTTCTGTATGACACATTCCCCAAAGAGTTTCTCTGGGGTGTAGGGACAGGGGCTTTCCAGGTGGAAGGCAACTGGAGGAAGGATGGGAAAGGCTCCTCCATCTGGGACCGCTTCACCCACTCGGAGTTCAGGGATGCTGACAGCACAGGCACCTCCAGTGACAGTTACAACTTGTTGGACAGAGATTTGTCTGCTCTGGATTTTTTGGGAGTCACTTTTTACCAGTTTTCAATTTCATGGTCAAGGCTTTTTCCCACTGGAGTGGTAGCAGCTCCCAATGAAAAAGGACTCCAGTATTATAACACCCTTATTGACTCTTTACTCTACAGAAATATTGACCCTGTGGTTACACTGTACCATTGGGACCTGCCCTTGATGCTGCAAGAAAAATATGGGGGATGGAAAAATCAATCAATAATTGATATCTTCAATGACTATGCCACCTTTTGCTTCCAGACCTTTGGGGATCGTGTTAAGTACTGGATTACAATCCACAATCCATATTTAGTTGCTTGGCATGGGTATGGCACAGGTATTCATGCTCCAGGAGAGAGAGGGAAAATAACAACTGTCTACTCTGTAGGACACAATTTGATCAAGGTACAGTATAGTAAGATTTTACAAACTGATTTTGCACTGCCAGGGGAAATGATGGGAGGGATCAATCCTGTGATCAGTGTTTAAAAACAAAATCACAGACTGTGAGAACACCAAGAAATAAATTTTAGCTAGGGCAGTCTTTCTGTTAATCCTAATTTTGTTCTTACTGTTTTTGTCATGACAGCCAATTCAGTAATTAGTTGTTTTAAAATGCTTCTTTATTATTTTATTTAAATTAGGTTTTGCATTACAAAGTCTGCCTATGAGAGGGTATAGTTTTCCTTTATCCTTTCCATTTAGTTAAACACACTGACATCACCATTGATTTGGCTACACTGAAATGACTATTCTATTAGTTTAAAAGGAAATGTATTTCTATTTGCATATTAAATCAATGCTACTAGCCATAGAGTATGTATATATAAGTATGATTAGTTCTAACTTAGTAAGATAATGTTGCAAAATGTTTATTCCTAAACTAGCAAAGTCTGCATTTCTTGGGTTTGGAAGGAAATGAATGTCCCCTTCAGTACTTGAGAGTTTCAAATTATTTGCATGATGTCTTTGACATTTTAATTTTTATGTCAGTCTTATTTATCAGCTGTCTTCTACAGAACTACACATCCAAAAGATCTGATCCCATGATCAATAGTTTGAACAACTGCAGTACTGTGCACTAAGTTCCTGGTGTTCTTTCTTTGGGAAGGACAAAAAGAGAACTCTGAAGTGGGTCATGTGTTCTAAGGAAAAGGTGCAGACATTGTTCCTCACCAGCATCAGAGACTCTACAGCATCCACTGATAGATGATTAATTTCATTCTGCAAAGTAGCTTATGCATAGGAGCTTATATTCTTATTTTATCTTGCTAGAATTTAAAAGTTTCCAGTAACAGCAGTTTAAGATATGAATTTACAAACCAATACAGTATTTTTTTCATCTCTAGTGCTCAAAGTACTTTACAGAGCAGCTCACTGTCCTGTCTCTGCAGCTGGTATAATTTCCCCTGCTCAGACTATTCTTAGCTGTCACAAAGAGAATTTTTCTACTCCCTGCCATACATTAGAAATGTAATTACAAATAAGTCTGAATGTTTGTCCTACAGAACTATGTATGCATGTGGGAAAAAAATCAATTGCCAGAGTAGTTAAAAGTATACTGCAACTGACCATTTATTTTCCTATATTTGCTTCTGGGCTTGAACCTTCAGAATCTCCTTTTTCAGCAAATTCATACCACAGGCAATAGAAGTTTTACACACAGAAAAGCCATTGAGCATCCTGAGTCACTGATTTCAGTGACTTCCAGCTTTAAATTAAGCCTGTGAATCTGACCATAAAATAAATCACTTTGATGAAAGAGAAAATGAGACTCTGAGCAACACACAAACCATTAACTAGTATTTTATCTTTCTTGGGCAGAAATTCTTTTTATGTGGTATCCCTCTTACAGCCCCATGAATATTACCTAATGTATTAAGAGTTCTCTCCTGTAGCACTGTAAAATTTCTGAAGATTTGAGATTCTTCACGAATGTATGTGAGGAACTGGAGTTTTCTGATTGAGGTTGGAGGTGGAATGGAAACTCCTGAGGAACCTTTTGACATGAGTCAGCTCTTCCTATCTGTAATTTTTTTTCTCTTAATAAACTGTAATTAAAGCCAACCATTCCACACAAGTCACAGTTGGTAATATATGTTTCAAGCCAATTAGCCAATTACACTTTTTGGCAATCATTTGGAAAACCCCAATCCAAATGCAAGGCAGTTAGCACACAACAAATTTGATAGTAGAGCCTTAGTCCTTCAAACCACTCTCAGAAATGTAGTTGCCTACATCTCAGGAGCCCTTTTTTCTTCCAGGAGGAATGAGATTCAGTATGCAAGGTAAGGGCTTTAGCTCTACTGACTATGTGGCATCTTTACCACAGGCCAAAAGGGCCTTGAACTGAAATATACTCTCCAAATATACTCTCCAGACACACCTTTCCTTCTTCTGAAGTGCTGTTTAAAATCATCATCATCAGACTCTGTATTATAGCTCTTCATGATTTATAAATAATTAAGCAAAAATTTTAATAGCATTTTTTAAATTCTAGTTTCCTAAATGTTCTTGCTCTCCAGCACTAAAATAATTCCATGTAGCCCTAACGTTGTTTTGTGAGCTTGTTGCTGATCAAAGGAAAAATGTTTGACTAAAATATCATAAGAATTTGGAAGTACTGGTCTTTCTATTGAAAGCTCTTTGCCTATGCACATGATAAATTTCAGGATGAGGGTTCGAAGGAGCATGAGAATATTTCAAGAGAGAGGAACAATACTGTTGTCTTCATTTTGTTAAACCGACTTTTCTAACCTTTTACAGGGTTAAGACTAACTGACTTAGCACTCTCGGTGAGTTTCAAGTTATTGGAATAATTTCTATATTAATATCAGGAAAATATGCTGAAATTAGTGAGTCATATGTATCTGGAATAAATACACAATATTGATCCTGCTTTAACTGTGTGCTTAGCCTTGACATTTGTCCTTGATCTAGCAAGGAAAGTGAAAGATTAGGGATTAAACTCTAACCAAAAAAAAAGATTAGTCAAGAGTTACTCAAAATACCCAATTTGATGTATTGTACAGCTTTTAAATTGATGTTTGTTTCGTGTCTGGTCTTACAAAACAAGTTCTATTAATCAGCTGGTTCCATCAACAATAATTTGTACTTAACAAACAGCTATCTGAAGATGTTAAGCTGTTTTACAGATAATTAATAATTATAGGCAAACAAATGCTATTGTCTCTGCTATGTCTGTAACAACCCTTATGGTAGATAGTGACAAGTTTTTTTCAGTGAGAGTTAATCCTCAGAATTCAGAATCACGAATTATACATATGAATTTGTGTATGAGGATCCTATCTTGGCATATTAAATGTACTTATTTGTACTTGAGGTCTACTCCAGAATTATACCTGTGTCTGTATTCTCTACTGTAGACAATATTTTTAATAGTAAATTGCAATTTTTCTCATGAGCCCATTTCTGCTGGCTTCCCTCTTCAGCTACAGAACCTGCATTTCAAAGGTTAGTGTCACTTTATCAGTATTTTCAAAGACAGACCTTGAACAAATGTTACGAGCGTGACCTTAGAAACCATAAACAACTGATACACAAAATTTCACAAACTGTAATTCTTTGGTACTCTCTAGCTTAAACAAATACCTACCTGACATCAGGTCTTTGGGGGTTTTTTTAAGCTGTCAAGGCTGTGTGTTTCTAGATAAATTAACTGAAATTATCCTCAAAGGTAAGCAATGCTGTTTGGTTTGGTAAGGATGGCAGTTTAACTCGGCACTCTCAGTGTTTCACGATGCTTCTCAATGTTTTCCTGGGTGCAAACACTGATTTTCTTTCCAGCTTAAGAGTATAAAGCAACACTTCAGGCACAAGGTAAATCCTGAGTTACTTGACAACTCCTCAGCTGGGGGAGGTCAGTCGCCCTGCCCTGTGTCAGATCCTCTGATGTGATCCAGAATCCTCCTTCTCTGAACCTCTAGCTGGCCCCTTTTCCTATGGAACTTTGACAATCCTAGTGGTTCCCTAGTCTCTCATGTATTTCTAGGTTTGTGTAAATTTTATCTGCTGTATGCCTTTATTTGAGCAATTAACAACATGACATTTGAAGCTAGTTCTGGTGTCTGATAATATTAAGCTTTCTAAAACATGATGATAATCAGAAAATTGGTATTAAGACGTGATACAAGGTATGATTTCATTGCCACTAACATGAATAGCAAAACTTCAGTCTGTCCTAGGGCAGTGAATATGTGGCCAATTGTGAGTACTGAAACATGCCATACCCAGTAGATCTTAGGAGATGCTCCTGCTAAATTTCCTATTAAACCCCAATGTTATTGCTCCCTACGAGTAAGCTTCCTTCCATGCTGCTCCATGTACTGTCAGAAAAATTATGGCAGTCTCAACGAAAAAATTAACTAAAATACTGAATAAAATTCTCACGCAGAACTGTGAAGTTCAAACTTTGCATCTGGGTCCTCTGTCCAAGTTTTTACATTTAGGGATCGCACGACTATCAATACTTGAACACTTATTCATATGATGAAGCCAAACTAAAACAACTAAATCCCAGGAAGAGGGTTGGGATGGATGTGGTTTGATCAGAGTAAATCCAGGTAACCCCCACAGCACAGAGCAGTGAACAGCACAAAGTCAGCACTGACAAATGAAATACCACTTGAAATGTGCTTGAACTGTTTGTTGGTGCTTCCATCTAAGCCTGCAGTGAATCAGACACAGCTACCTGCTGCCAACACACACAGAGATTTATGAGTTCCAATTTAATGCTGTTTTCCTCTCATCAGGCTCATGCAAAAGTCTGGCATAACTACAAAGAACACTTTGGACCCCATCAGAAGGGGATGATATCCATAGTATTGGGATCCCACTGGATCGAGCCTAACAAGTCAGAAGATGCTTTGGACATTTCCAAATGTCAGCAGTCCATGGAGAGAGTACTGGGATGGTTTGCTAAACCTATCCACGGGGATGGTGATTATCCAGAGGAACTGAAAAATGAATTCTCGTTCTTGCCACGCTTTACAGAGGATGAGAAAAACTACATAAAGGGAACAGCTGACTTCTTTGCCTTTTCCTTTGGGCCTAATAACTTTAAACCTCCAAACACTCTACCAAAACTGGGACAAAATTTGTCTCTCAATTTGAGGGAAGTACTGAACTGGATTAAACTGGAGTACAACAGTCCTCGAATCTTGATTGCAGAGAATGGCTGGTTCACTGACAGCCATGTGAAAACAGATGACACCACAGCCATCTACATGATGAAAAACTTCATTAATAAGGTTTTACAAGGTTTGTGCACAAGTTAGTTCTTGGATTTGCAGAGAGCTCGTTAAGATAATTTGATATTTAGCTCTGTAATGATTTAATCTTTTTTTTTTTAAGAGAAAGATAATGGCAACTAAGTTAATCATTAATTATTTATACTGCATGAGTACAAGTCATGGATCAGGATCTACTAGTGCTAGGTGGTGTTGTACAAACACAGAAAACAACCATAGTCCCTGTCCCAGAAAGCTGAAGTCCAACATCTGCATTGGATTTTAAAACTAAATAAGTAAAAAACCTGAGTCAGAAATGAATGAAAACAAATCTATTGGATACAACTTTTCACTGCTGGCAGGTCAACTCTCTGTGCAGGTACAATACCTTAACAGCAGGAAAACAAGACTGTGACTCCAGACTGTCATTGGCATGATGGGGTCCTACTCCAGTGTAAAATGCATGAAGGAAATCAGCAGGAGAAGGGCAATCATTCTTCAGGAATATTGCATGCCAAACAGACAATACAGTGCTCAAACACAGCTTTAATCCTGGATTTGCCCTTCATAAAGCCAGTGGCAAAAGATAAGGGCAAAAGATTTAATTTTGTATGAAATATAAACACTATTAGTACCTAAAGCCTCTGTAAAAACAGTATTTCTTTTCCCGCTCAGCCAGTTCATAGGATTGGTCTGGGAGTGGGGCAGCTGCTGGTTCCCAGAGCTATCCTCCCAGCAAAATCAGCTGATCAACTCAACTTCTCCTAAACTTCTTCCCATACTGACACATTAAATTTCTCTATTTACAAGCTGAATAGACATTTCTACATGTTAGAGCTTGAAGAGATCTTTCAAATAAAGGAAGAGAGTTTTAGCTTCATGACAAAGTCACAAAGTAGATCAGCTGTGGCACAGTTAATTTTAACTCATGATTCTCCAGTTTTATTGGTATGTATTACTGGCAATTTGTCAAATGCAGCTTAAAACCTGGATGTGGTGTAATACAGTAATTTAATTTCTTAAGGAACTAGTGACATACATTTTTTTTAATGATTGAAGACTAAGATATATAAAATGTCACAGTTTTGCAATGAATTACAATGGGCCAAGAACCTTATGAGCGCTGAGAAAACACTCAAGATTTTCAAAGTAAATAGACCATTCTTATAAATATCCCTTATATATGCTAGAGTACTAAATATAAGACTCAGGGATGTTACTTTCTCTTATGCAGCTATAAAATACGACAACGTAGACGTGTTTGGTTACACAGCCTGGTCCCTCCTCGATGGCTACGAATGGCAACATGCTTACAACATCAGGCGTGGATTATTTTATGTAGACTTCAAAAGCAAAAAAAAGGAAAGGATCCCCAAGTCATCTGCACTTTATTATAAACAAATCATACGAGAAAATGGGTTTTTCCCAAGAGAGTCTACCCCACGCTTGCAAGCTCAGTTCTCCTGTAACTTCTCCTGGGGCATCACCGACTCTGTTCTCAAGGTAAGCATAAAATGCTTTTAAAAAGCACATAGGATAGGTGAAGGTAATCAACAGGTGAAGGTAATCAACAAAGAGCTTTTAATCCAAGCTCACATTTGGAAACAGATCATAGCACCTTTTCTCCAAACTGGTTCCTACAGTATCTATTTATACTTTAGTTTTTTTCTATCTCTACATTTGGTAAATAAGCTAACTGTGTGTATGGCCAGTGTTGAGATACTCTTTTTGTCATTGCATGCAGAAAGAAAGTCTCATAACCAACATCAAAAAATAACTGCCTCAAAAAATAACAACAAAACCCCACAATTTAACCTATTCACTGACAACCATAGGGAAAAAAAAATAAACCTTCTACATATTTAGTTACTAGACTGACTTGATTGAAGGGTTGAGGACAACTGCATGAGGTTCAACAAGGCAAAGTGCTGGTCCTGTACTTGGGACACAACAACCCCATGCAGTGCTACAGGCTGGGGGAGGAGTGGCTTGAGACCTATTCAGCAGAAAGGAACTTGGGGTGCTGGCTGATAGCAGCTCAGTATGAGCCAACAGTGTGCCCAGGTGGCCAAAAAGGCCAATGGCATCTTGGCCTGTATCAAGAATAATGTGGCCAGCAGGACTAGGGAAGTGATCATCCCCCTGTACTTGGCACTGGTGAGGCCACACCTCGAGCACTGGGTTCATGGGCTCCTCACTTTAAAAAGGGCATTGAGGCACTGGAGTGAGTCCCTTCTGCCATGCTGCAGTGAGAGGACTAGCAAGAAAGGCCTTAAACTGAGACAGGAGAGATTCAGGTTAGGTATTAGAAAATTTCTTTTACTGTTAAGGTGATCAGATGCTGGAATAGGTTGCCCAGGGAGATGGTGGAGTCACCAAGTCCAGAGGTGTTTAAGAGGTATCTGTATTTGGTGTTGGGTGATATAGTTCAGGGGTTGCCATGGTAGTGCTAGGTTGATGGATCTTCCAACCTTGATGATTCTATGATTCTAAGCCATTTCTGTCAGATTACTATGCCTCAGTTTCACAAGTTTGATCTTGGCAGCAGTGCCAAAATAATCTGTTCCTGCCTCATATAGCCCCTGGTGCTTGTTCTTACCAGTCACTCTCCTGGCAACTGCCTGAGAACTGCTGTTTGCATGACCAGAGTGAACTCAATCAGGAGATATATCTCTGTGAAAATATACGTCATGTAAGCTGGCAACAGTGTGTAACTGAACAGAGTACAATTTTAATGTTTTCTGTAGATAAAGGAACAGAAGGAGTAAGACAATCCCTAGCACAGACAAAGCCCATATAGGTGAGTTGGTTCTCCTCGTCCCCCTGGAGCATCTAAGCAGACCCTTCTGACATCCAGCACTAATCCTACAGCTAAGAAGTGCAGACTACAAGCAGGAATTGATTTAATTAAACCCCACTGCAACATATTTATTTTCACAGGCAGAATTGGTGGCTTCCTCCCCACAGTTCTGTGACTCCAGCCTGTACCTCTGGAACCTCACAGGAGATGGGCTTCTGCACAAAGTTGAAGGGGTGAAGCTAAAAACCCGACCAGCACAGTGCACGGATTTTGTCAGCATTAAAAAGCAACTTGACCTCCTGGAAAAAATGAAAGTCACCCATTACAGATTCGCACTTGACTGGTCACTAATTTTACCCAACGGAGATTTGTCCGTGGTGAACAGGCAAGTTCTTAGGTATTACAGATGTGTGATTAGCGAAGTGCTGAAACTCAACGTTCAGTCCATGGTCACCTTGTATTACCCAACTCACACCTACCTGGGCCTGCCAGGTCCTCTGCTGCAGACAGGAGGATGGCTGAACCAATCCACTGCCCACGCCTTCCAAGACTATGCAGCTTTATGTTTTAGGGAACTTGGCGATTTGGTTAAATTTTGGATTACAATAAATGAGCCCAATCAGCTGAGTAATGTGTACAACAGGAGTAGCAACGATACCTATCGGGCAGCACACAACTTATTAATAGCACATGCCATGGCCTGGAGAATATACGATGAGCAGTATCGATCCTTTCAGTATGGCAAAGTGTCCCTGTCCCTGCACTCTGACTGGGCTGAGCCTGCCAACCCCTACTTTGAATCTCATTCAAAAGCTGCCAACAGGTTTCTTCAGTTTGAAATTGGCTGGTTTGCCAACCCCATATTTAAGACTGGGGACTATCCAGCTACCATGAGGGAATACATTGGCTTTAAGAACAGGAAAGGCCTCTCATACAGTTTGTTGCCATCCTTCACGAGCGAGGAGAAGCAGCTCGTCAAAGGTGCCGCTGACTTTTACGCCCTCAATCATTTCACCACCAGATTTGTGATCCACGAGCCTCAGAATGGGAGCCAGTATGAATTTGATCGTGACATTCAGTTTCTGCAGGATATCACCTGCCTGAGCTCCCCTTCTCGTCTGGCAGTGGTGCCCTGGGGAGTGCGCAAAGTCCTCAGGTGGATTAAAAAAACCTACGGCGACATCGATATTTACATCACAGCAAACGGAATAGATGACCAGTCCTTAGACAACGATGAACTTCGAAATTACTACTTGGGAAAATACATTCAAGAGGTTTTAAAAGGTGAGTATAAGAGCCATTCCTGTGGCTCAGGCATTCCTTAAGGAAGCACCTGAGACTTGCCCTAGACGGGGCAAACTGTTCTGGTGCAGATGCAGAACTGGCCATCAGCATTCAGCCCCCCCCAGTTCTGCAGTCACACTCAGGTACCACACAAAGCCATGGATCAAGCCCCTCACATGAAATGCAGCTATATCTGCTTCCAGTTTAAACCATGTGAGAAGCCATCTGGGCACACATACACAGCAGAGTATTCAGAAGTTACTGGGAGATGGTACTTCAGACCAACAACTCCCAAGAGACAACTTAAATTTCTATTTTCCAATGAAAGGCAGGAGCTTCTCACTTGGTTGATGAACTAGACTCTAGAAAAGCAAGTCCACAGAGACCTGGAGGGACATACAGAAGAAAACCAGCAGGTCACCAGCAGCACCTGCTGCTCTTGAAGGAAGACTCAAACTCTACTTTGTCTTCCACTACTTGCTTTCTCCTGGGCACCTGAGGAAACCTAGTTCTTCACTTTAGAGAAAAATTAATAACACTTATGGAGGTAGAAGACAGAAACACTCAAGGCAATCAGCAATAGCTTATTGTATGAGAAATACTGCAGGGACCTCACCCCTCCCATCCCTCTTCCTCCAACCAAATGTTAAAGAAAAGCAGTGAGACACAGGCTACCAGAAAGGCCTTGGTACCCAAATCATACAGTCAAAATGACATGTACAATACATCCCTGCCCTCACTGTTTCCTATTGGCAAGCATTAGGGAGATCCCTGAGCAGAACATGGGAAGTTTAAAAGCTTTTCTGAGGTACCTGTCACCAAGCACAGCCCAGGCATCCTGGTTTCTCCTCTCTAGGAGGAGAATGTGAAAAATAAGACAGGTCTTACTCATGGCTAAGCATGGCTTTGGACTACTTCAGACAACAAGAAACAGAGCATTCCCTCTCCAGTGCTTATCTCTTTGTCAATCACTAAAGGACTAATTTATTTTCCATGCTAATTTCATACTGCAAACAAAAGAACAATACATTATTCAAGGAAATAAGTTAGTAAAGGGTTATTTAAAGGGCACCTCGTTGTGGTATCCTCATTTTAATTGATCACATGACACTTTACTCACAAAAAGATCCCCCAAATTACATGTTCTTGCTTAATCTGGGTCACATCCCCAACCATGCTCACTGCTTGCACATGAAGTGATCTTTATTCAGCAAGGTCTGCTGCTTATGACTGAGGTATTTTCACCCAACATGTGGGTGCAGCAGTGTGACATACAGCCACATACACTGTGTGGCTGAGCAGCTGAGCTGAGAGCACAGCAGGAGTTTTTGGAATGCTCCTCCAATGGCACAGGATGGGCACCTGGGTTCAGGAAAGAGCAGCTTCTGGCATTTCCCAGAAAGCTCCAGCTATGTCCAAATCCAGCTTTCACAGGGTAGGTGCAGAAAATTCCAAAATTATAAGGATTTGTTAAAGCAATGAGTTTCTACTTAACTGAGACAGCTGAGTATTATTAGAAGCAGTAAGGAAATATTTTATGATGCCATTACACTATTTTCATTGATAATAATTTGAAACCTGAACTAATTATGAGGAAGTTTGCAGATTTTACTTAACACAATGTTTTATTAACATTTCCTTTCGTGGTTTTTTTTCCCTTCTCAGCATACTACATTGACAAAGTCAAGATTAAAGGCTACTATGCATTTAAACTGACTGAAGAAAAATCTAAGCCCAGATTCGGATTCTTCACTTCAGATTTGAAAGGAAAGCCTTCCATCAAATTT
>NW_008685895.1:0-6901 GCF_000695815.1 Acanthisitta chloris | reverse complement strand
CCTGCTGACTACTCTGCCTGTGATCCCTCTAACCAGGACAAGCAGTGCAGCTTCTGCTTGTTCATTTCCCAAAAAAAGCCACTGATATTCTTTGCCTGCTGCCTTTTCTCTACCCTTATCTTGCTTTTAACCATTATTTTTTTTCACAAAAGAAAAAGAAGAAAACGTTTTAAGGCAAAAAGCATCCGGTGCATCTGCTTTGCATTTTAAACAGGGGGGCACAATCCCACTTCCAGTGAGATCCACCACCCTTTGCCTGCCACAGTGGACAGTGCAGCTCTGACTGTAGGAAAGCACTGAGTCACTCCAGCCACACACACCAAGCATTTTGTTCAAAAATGGAAAGGAATCGCATGCACAGGAGCCATGACATTTGTTTCTGGTGAAATTACTTTTATCCACCTGTACATAGAAGATAAGTTCACCTATTTAAAAAAGGTTTTATGACTCTCCTGTGCCTTGGAATAACCTCTCAGTTTGACTTGTAGAGAGCGACTAAGCTGTGAGAACTGATATGCACTTTTCTACAAACCAAAGCGTCTTGTGATGGATATTCATGTTATAAATGAAACTACAGCTGTTTGGGTCTACAAATAAAAGTGTTACAAACCCCACAAACCTTCAACTAAGTACAAGCCAAAGAATGAAATGTCCTGGGACAGCTTCTGAAGTTATCCCTAAAGGAACAAATCCAAGTTAACTCTGTTCCTGACTGACATACCTGTATCCCTTACATACTAGGTTAAAGCAAATATAACTGGAGACAATCCAGAATCAGACCCAAACACAATTTTTCATCTCCAAAATGGGGCAGCCAAAACATTTTTACTAGCAGAGAACATCAAAATAAATAGCAACTATTAATCCAAATCAAGAGTGACAATTGTAATTCTTAATTGCACTTTCTCATAGTGTCATCATGCAAGTTGCCTTTGGGCAATTTTTGGAATTCCTTAAGCATGGATGGATGCTTTTCATCAATATTAAGCTTCAGCAGCTTGTTGCCAAGTGCACTATATCCCAGGATTTCCTGTGAATATTGTTCAGGACAGAATGGAACAAGTGACAATGTGGATTTTACCATAGCACGGAAATAGCACAACATCCCAAAGAGATGTTGCTACATGGCAAGACTAGTAACCAAGAAAAAAGCAATTTATATCCCCCAAAGACAAACAACTGCTGGTGAAACTCAGCAATATGCTGTGCTGGAACTCTGAGGTCAAGTCCTTTGTTTTCTTAAATGAGCAATACCAATAAAGCCTTGTGTTTTCAGACTACTGTTTCTATCTGTCTTTAGTTTAAATGGTCTTATCAGTCTGGTTGTACCAACTGCAGTTTTGTCTTTAGCCTGCTTCAGTCTGTCTCTTGAAGTCAAAGGTTCTGAAATTATGTGAAAGGACATTGGTTTCTCTCTGTGGGAACAATGGTTTTGCCACTTCTTAATGCTATGATTTAAAACTACCACTCATGACTCTGCACACTGAATCCACACTGCCCCTGTGTTTTCAAGCTATCAGACTTCATTCAGACTGGATGTTCTCAAAGACTATTAGGGCAACATGTCACTGTGCTAACATGACCTTGCATTACCCTGCAACAATTTGCTTCCCCCAAAGCCAAAGATCTTCAACAGGTTCGTGCAATCACCATTTAGTTCTTAAAAAAACCCAAAAAGACCAAGATATGAAATACATTTCATTTTATTATAAACCTCTCATGGTGTTCAGGTTTTGTACCAGATTCTTTGAGCTGGCATTGATATAAACATCTCGTGGTGGTTTGTTTCAGGATCCAGACAACTGCAAATAAAAAGTTAAGAGCTTTTAGAAAGGTTTTAGCAATGCTAACATGAAACTGAAAGTTTATAGTCGTTAATTTATCTCATAGTTTTAAGCCAAGATGGATGGTCAAAGAATTTGCTCGATTTTTACTTAAAGATGCATTCAAACACAACAGCTCATGACTGTTTAACAAGCAGGTAACAAGACGTTTCACCTCTCAACAAGCTTGGAACAGCACTAAAAATAATTTTTATCAGTGCATTGCAAGTGTCTGGAACCTGGCTGGGGATAAAAAAAAAACTAGTTTATGAAACTCACTTCAGCTGCATCCTGCCTCAAGCTTAGGTTGAGAAGGCACACAACAGGGAATTTATTTGCAAATCAGCCAGTCTCGTTCTGCACAAGTGTTCTGTACTGTGTATGGAACCATACACTGCTGAAACAAATTAAATTCCTCTAGCAGTTAAAATTCTTAAATTATCCTCAAATCCTTGTAACTCACCTTCAGTTACAAATGCCCATGTACAATGTAAATAGTTGTCCTTGTTAAACTGACCTTTGTTTACAAGTGTTTACACAGGAAATGCACAGAAGACCTTTATACATAAATTGGGTGCTGACCACTGTTTTAGGGGCAGTGTCCCACCAGTGTCCCTGCTCTGACAGGCTAGGTTAGCTGGTTTCACATTCTCAGCCACCACTGCCACCAGCATTCACAGCACAGCCCTGAAGAGTCAGGTACTTCTCCATACAATACCATGATGCCAAGTTGATGAGAGATGGAAAATTGCTGCTGAAAGCTATACAAAATTAGAAGTTTTATGATATGCCTTATGATGCCTTTTACAAACACAATTTCATCCTTGCTTAACCACAGCCCTGTAGAAGCAGACAAACCTTGTCAAGTCCCCAGATCAGGTAACCATCTCTACACAGCAGATGCACAACATGCATAAAGGTGATACCAACCTATGAGCTCTACTCATCTGCCTGCTGCACTGTTCCTTTCTCAGAGACGTAGATACCATCCAAGAATTTCCTGATATCCTTGTTCTTGACTGTAGTGGCTTGCTGGATCAAGGCAGCTGCAGACAAAGCAAGACCATTAGCACAAAGCAAGAAGTCTGAGCCAACTTGCAGTCTTTGCCTACTCTCCAGTATTTCAGCCAGCAAATGGAGCTGTCATTTAGAGAAAGGAATTGCCAACTTAAAATCCTGTCAGGGCTAGTGACAACAGGAAGCATTTCACTGAGCTGGTCCTGGCAACTCAGGGCAGTGAGAGTTTATTACTGCACACTTGTACAACTAAAAAGCTGAAAAATTTGGTGCCAAAAGGGCCATAAATACTGACTCAGAGAAGAAGGTTCTGTGGACTTGTAAAAACAGCTCTACATTTAGAAACAGCATAAGCAACTATGAGAAGCAATTACAGTGACTGGAGCAAAATAATATTCTGAGCTGTCATTTACCTCAGGGTTTGAGGAAAAAAGAGTTTGCTAAGCTGACATCTTCAGATAAAAGTGTCCATCTAATTATCTTCCCACACATCTACTTTCACAAACCTGAATTGGAGACCAACTCAATGTCATTCCCTTCAAGGATGAGCTCGTCTTTCTGGGCTTGGGATACTGCACAGGTAACACCTACGGAAAAGAAAACACAATCTACACTGCTGAAGATGCTAAGCATACGAGAGAAACAGTATTAATGTCCCATCCCAATTTACAGACCTACACAGTAGTATCCTAGACAATAATAGGCTTCTATGACTTTGCTCAAGAGAGTCCCCCAAACCCATTCCAGGGTTGTCCTCCCTCACATAGTTTCAGAATTTAAAGATGAGTGCAAGTCATGCTCTGGACTGAAAGCCACTAAGTGATATTCCTGCTTTCCTGTTACTGCAGTACAGCATTAGTCAGCAGTTCTGCCAGCACAGCTCCATCAGCCAGGTAGTGCCACTTCCCACAGGCTTCTGTGTGTGGGGACCAAACTGGAGTCACCCCAGTCTCAAGTCATTAAAAACCTCCTCCCCACTGTCATGTCAAGCAACATGTTTATAGCAGCACTGCTGCAAATATGTGCAAGGAGCAAGCACTAGGGCGTTTGAGAGTCTAACAGGAAACTTTCATTTGCAAGAACATCACAAGTTTTTATAGTTTGATATACATATCAATAGACATCAGCTTTTAAGCCAGTCCTTTCCTATCTTTAAAGGTAATGCTGACTTACAAAAAATCAAGTATAACAATCAAACCCACCCTTAACATCCCACCGTAAATCAGCCAAAGCCCCTGAAACTCTGCACTGCACCTACCAGTGCTTTTGGACAAGTCTGATGCATTCCTCTAACACCACCTCAAAACATCAGCAGTCACATTAACTATCCTTACCCATACATTCACCAGAAGAGGAATTATAAAAAATAGGATATAGGAAGTTTTTCCTACAGCCTTAAGGTAACTGTTCATCATGTGCTTCATCTCCTCCTTTCAGAAGCTGAACAAGCTCCACCAAATGCCTAGTCTAACTCTGTTACACACTTTGCTAAAACTCCAAGTGTGCAAGACATAAATAAAGGCAGTGGGTAAGATGGTCACTTCCGAGTTTATCATGCATGCTCCTAGATAATCAGAAAATTCAAACTACACCACCTCGAAGACAAAAAACACCATCTGGTGTGAAACTAGTTCATGTACAATGTTTAAAACATAAACACAATTCTAAAACTAAGCACCTACAGTTTACCAACTGCAAACACTGTCAAAATCTCACAATGACTAAGTAAATCCAGAACTCCTAGTATTACAGTAACTAACTCTTAACCAGATACTTGCTAGCTCTCATTATTAGAAATTAATTACAAAAGCATTGTGAATAATAAATCTAAACAGGGATCCTAAGATGAATTCAGACAAGCTAGGGCTGCTCCAACAATCATTCAGCATCTCCTTTTCTCAGTGGCAGTGTCCAAAGGAAACAGCCTGGAGAGCCTAGTTAGGAGTGGCAGTCCAGGTGCAGCTCTGCTCACCTGGCCTCATGCGCACCCTGCGGATGTACTTCTCCCCCAGGAAGTTCCTGATCTCCACGAGTGAGCCATTCTCCTGTATGACCACGTTGATGGGGAAGTGAGCATACACCGACCGCATCTTGTAGCGGAAACCCTGAGACACAGGACACAATCAGACAGTGAAGGCAGAACATGCACAAAAGGTACAACACATGCATTGAGTGCACTGGAGAAATCTACACCCAACATGTATCAAAAACAGTTCCTTTAAAAGGGCAAGTCACTGAGCCCAAGAGACATTTGTGCTTTCTTCCACCTGCAGAACTTGTCTGGCAGCAAGTGCAAGCAAAAGAGAAATGCTACATCTTGGATGCTTAGAAATGCTCTCCCTAAAGTACAAAGCTCTCACTGCAAGTTACAAAAATCATAGAATCATAGCATTTTAGGGGTTGAAATGGACCTTAAAGATCACCTAGTCCCAACCCTCCCTGCCATGGACAGGGATATCTCCCATCAGACCAGGATGCTCAAGGCCTCATCCAGCCTGGCCTTGAACACTGACAGTGTCGGGGCAGCCACTACTTCTCTGGGCAACCTGTGCCAGTGTCTCACCATCCTCACAGTAAAAAACTTTTTTCTAGTATCTAACCTAGACGTTCCCTCCATCAGTTTGAACCCATTGCCCCTTGTCCTATCATTGCAGTTCCTAACACAGAGTCCCTCTCTGGCTCCCTGTAGGCACCTTCAGATACTGAAAAGCTGCTCTGAGGGGAGAATCACCTCTTTTGACCTGCTGGTCACACTCCTTTTGATGCAGCCCAGGATTCACTTTGCTTTCTGGGCTGTGAGTGATCCCATTTCAGAACAAAACTTACCAAAGTGACACCCTTGATCATGTTCTGCACATGGCTGCAGATGGTGCGAACTGTTGCCAACTCCTTTCTGTTCCCCCACCACTTGTCAACGCGAAGCTGCATCAAAACACACCAACAAAGCTTTCAGTTACACCCCTGAGCCATGCATGAAACAATTCTGGGACAAACTAGGAGCAAAACATTCAAACACACCACTAGAAATCCCACCAAACAGAGGCACAGGACTATTCTGTTCCTTTGACAGACTGACTCCTGTCTTTCAAGTCCAACCCCCAGATGTATAAGAAACACTCATTTGCTTTGTATCTCACCACTAACAAACTTCCAGCAGAGCTAGGGCAGGCAAATATGACATCTTAGGCTGAAGGATGTGTTATCAAATGTTATACATTTGTTCCCCCATCAGTCTCCTGTACATTATCTATCAGCTTGGATGAAACACCACGTGGGTGCTGTGTTTTAATAGAATGCTCTGATGTCTGTGGAAAAGCAGCTGTATCAGCCTCTCTTGTCCTTTTCTTGTGCTTTTTAAGACCGTACAAAAACATTATGCATTGCTTATAACGCATCTCTCTCCTGATAATTTTGTGAATTAAACGAACTGGTTTAGCTTTAGGCAGCCAAGACAAGGCAGTTTACAAAACAGCACACAAAGCCTGATCCCTTCTCCTGGAACTCCTGCGAGCACAACGGGAATCCATCAGCACATTCACTGTGACATGACAGAACTGCACAACTTCCACAGTGCCTGAGTAATCCCCACGGCTCCCTAGGAACCACCTCTTACAGAAAGCACAGAAATAAGGAAAACCCACCAAATCACACACCCGCGGCCGAACACCTCGGTCGCTCTCCCACACCACCAGGTTTCTGAGCCAACTGTCTCTCAGCCCTGCGTCCCCACGCAGCACTCACCTTCTTGTGCTTCTTCCCCAGCAGGGACAGCTCCACGTTGATGTGGTTAAAATCCCTCCGCAGGGTGCCTCGGGGGCCCTTCACGATGACCGTGCGGCCCTTCAGCGACACTCCGACTGAGAACCAGAGGCAACCACACGTTACCGGCTGCGGCGCCAGCACCGCCGGGAGCCCCCGGGGCGCGGCGCGCACTGACCTTGCTCGGGGATGTCAACAGTCTGGTTGCTGAGGATGGTCTTCATCCTGCGGGAGGAAAAACCAGACACGCTGCAGGCGGCGGCACCCGAGGCCCCTTCATAGAATCATAGACTCAACCAGGT
>NW_008685894.1:0-959 GCF_000695815.1 Acanthisitta chloris | reverse complement strand
GTGTGGGTCCCCATGGGAAGGGTGTCCTGGGGGTGTGGGTCTCCACACAAGGGTGTCCCCGTGGAGAGGGTCCCCACGCGGTGGGCAGGGGGTGTCCCCACCCCCTGACACAGCTCCTGGCAGCACAGTGCTGCTGAAGCACTACAAGGTGAAGTGGGAGAACAACAGCTACCTCATCGACATGGAGACCCCAGTGAGTGGCATGGGCTGGCCCTGGGGACAGGGACCCCCACCCTGGGCACCCCCTGAGCCCCTGGGAAGGGCTGGGATCCCCAGGCTGGGATTCAAGGGTTGGGACTCCCCAGTGATCCCCAAAACTGGCACCCAAGGGACTGGCACCTCAAGGGTGGGTACCCCAGGGCTTGGGTCCCCCCAAGGAGGTGTGACACCCCCCAAGGCAAGGAACCCCTAGAACTGCAACATCCAAAGGTGGGACCAAGGGGTTGAGGTCCCCAAAGGGCTGGGACTCAAGGGACTGGGACTCCCTAAAGGGACTGGAGCCTCCCAAAGAAGGGACTGGGAGCCCCTAAAGTCTGGGATCCCCAAAGGGTTGGGATCCACTAAGGGTTGGGACAGACAAGGATTTGAACCCCTCAAATCTAGGATCTCTGGGAACTGGGATACCTCAGACTGGGACCTCCTAAAGTCTGGGATCCCCAAAGGGTTGGGACCCCCTCAAGGGACTGGAGCCTCCAAAATAAGGGTCTGGGATTGGCAAAAAACTGGGACCCCTCAAATCTACAATCCCTGGAAAGTGGGATACCTAAGACAGGGACCCCCTAAAGTTTGGGATTCCCAAGGGAATGTGATCCCCTAAAGGTTGGGATGCCTGGGACCCCAAAGGTCCAGAGACCCCCAAAGTGCTGAGACACAAAGAACTGATACCCCTAAGAGACTGAGACCCCCCAAAGGGCTGGAGCCAAAGGGGTTTGACCCTCCCCAGCGCCCAGAGCAGTGGG
>NW_008685893.1:4281-4638 GCF_000695815.1 Acanthisitta chloris | reverse complement strand
GCATCAGGTGGGTCTTGGGGTGCTTTGGGGGGTCTGTGCCATGGCACTAAGATGTTTGTGGGGACTGACAGTCTCCTCTCTCTGCCTGACAGCTCTTCCATGACCTACCGCGTGGTGCTGGGCAAGCAGGACCTGTCTGTTGATGATGAACCAGGCTCAGTGGCCGTGGATGTGGACAAGATGATCGTGCACGAGAAGTGGAACTCCTACCTCATCATGTAGGGGATGGGGTGTGTCAGGGGTGGGTGGAGGATGGCACTGCCAGGGACTCCTGTCCCCATGGCCAGACACCCTGTCCTTATGCCTTTCTCTCCCTGCAGCAATGACATTGCCCTGCTCACGCTGGCAGAGCCAGTG
>NW_008685893.1:3689-4030 GCF_000695815.1 Acanthisitta chloris | reverse complement strand
AGAAAGCAGGGGGCCCCCGAGGGGTCCCTGGGGAGGGGTGTGGGTGCAGGTATTGAGGTCTGACTGTCGTTGCAGCCAATGGACCCCTGGCTGATGCCCTGCAGCAGGCTCTGCTGCCCGTGGTGGACCATGAGACCTGCTCTCAGAGGGACTGGTGGGGCAGCAATGTGAACAACAACATGGTGTGTGCCGGTGGTGATGGTGTTGTCTCTGGCTGCAACGTGAGTATCGGCACCGCGGGGCAGTGGGTGGCCAAACAGTGAGACCACAGGCACTGGGAGGAGATTGCATGGGGCTGTGGTGCTGGTTGGCCAGGAGGGAGGTTGGGGTGCATCAGCAGG
>NW_008685893.1:0-3537 GCF_000695815.1 Acanthisitta chloris | reverse complement strand
TGAAGAAGAAACCCACAGTCTTCACCAGGGTGTCTGCCTACATCGACTGGATCAACGAGGTGGGTGTGCCTTCCTCTGCTCCCTCACAGGGGCTGGCCATGCTGCCCCCACTTCTGCCCCACCCAGGGTCTCACCATGAGCCCTCCTGTGTCTTGTTGTTGACAGAAAATCAGCGAGAACTGAGGAGGCAGCATGTGGAGAGACAAGTGTTGAGCATGATAAAAGCAAAAGTGCTGAGTTGGTCTCATGTGGTTCTTTGTGGGGCATGTGGTGGAGCTGGGGGCAGACCAGGGCTGTATCTGGTGATGCTGAGGTCCTGCTTGTGTGCTGGGGAGGGTGTTCCTGGTGTGCAGTGGGGCTGGGCAGGGCCCTGGGGAGACTGAGGTGGGCAGATATCCTGCAAGGTGCTCCCAGAGAGCTATGGCTGAGCCAAAGGGCTCAAGGCTTGGCTGGTGGTTTGCCAGAAGAGGGTCTGAGGTCTGTCCAAGTGGTTTGGGGTGGGCTCCAGTAAACCCAGTTGGCCCTTGATAGGGATTTAGGACACCTGGTAGATCTCAGGATGCATTAGGAGACCTCACTGCACTGGGCTAGATGAGGGCAGCAGAATTTTAACAAGGATCTTGAGGGAGTTGGCCCTGGGGAGCTTGAGTGGACCTCAACAGGAGCCAGGGTTGCCCTGGGGGAGATGGGGGGAATTTTCCAGGAAAAAGGCATCCTTGTTGGTGGGAGCAGGTGTGAAGGGGCTGCCTGGGAAGGTTGGGCAGGTGCTGCACTGTGATCCTCTGTGAGCAGAATCCACCATGCCATCATCCCACCACAGCTGCCAGAGCCCAGACAGGAGCCTTGAGGCAGGAGGAGAATGACCAGGGATGGATGGCAGCTCAGCAGGGATGTGATGGATGGTGCCTGGTCTAGGAGCCGCTGGGATGGCAAATGGCACCATCACCAGCCCAGTAAGCAACTCTGACACCTGCACTGGGGCTTGGGACACCAGCTGAGCCCCAGCACTGTGTGAGCCACTTGGGGTCTCTCTGGGCACTTTACAGCCTGACCAGAGGTTTAGTGAATGAAGAGAGGTGCAGGAAATGGTTTGGAGGGTCAAGAACTGTTCTATGGCAAAGGATCTGTACGGATCACCCCCTGGGGAATTAAAGGCCTGTCTGTCACAGAGTGTTGTGTGGAGGTGGATGCTCTGCATGCAGGATGGGGCTGGTCAGTCAGGGCACTTAGCATGGGGTTGTCAGAGTGATCTGTGCTGCCTGGAATGGAGAGCTCCAGGCTATGTGAAGCAAAGCAATGTGAGGTGTCCCCATTCCCCTCTGAGGGTACCCACATGTGCCATGGGCACAGTTATTTGGGCTGGAGGTGCAGGGCCTTGGTGTCATCACAGCCTGTCGTATCACGATGTACTGTCATCTCAGTGCTGTATGTGTACCTGTGCAATGTGTTGCCTCCACAGAGGGGGTTAAGGGGGCACAGAAGCCCTGGGCATGGCCCCAGAGTGCCACAAGGCTAGATGCTAGGGCATCAGTACCCACTGGGCCGTGTCCCAAACAGCCAGCAATGGCCATCCCCCTCCAGTGTGTGTCACCCCAATAACCCATGTCTCCTCTCCCAGGAGGTGGTAGAAACTCTATGGGTGAAGAACCTTTTCCTAATATCCAGCCTAAAGCTCCCCTGACACACCTCCATGCCACTCCCTTGGGTGCTGGTCCCAGAGAGCAGAGATCAGAGCTGTCCCTCCATGAGGAAGCTGCAGACCCCAATGAGGTCTCCCCTCGGCCTCCTCTTCTCCAGGCTGAACAAACCCAGTGACTTCAGCCACTCCTTGGATGGCTTCACATGTGTGGGTGCCTCCTCATCTTAACTACTTTTAATCTTAAGGCTGTATAAAGTTTAAAACATATACATTATACTTACAAATTAACGTGTCTGTCAGTTATCATTATATGCTGCTTATACAGTTGACACATTAAATCCACAAGTTAACCTCAAGAAGAGTTTGCTTCGACTTTATTTTTGTTCATTTTAAACATGTAACACCTTACATACACTGTGCCCATTATGTCTCTGTGTGTTTGACAATGTGGGAGAATAAGGGAAAGTTTAACAGAGTACAGCAGAACTTTGTAAAGTTTATAACTCCTACTTAACTACTGGAACCTGTAAGTGGTAGTACAATCACTGACATCAAGATTACATGTCAAATGTCCTCCTGACACCAAGCATCATCCTGACTCTGGTGGGGCAGGGCTGTGGGCAAAGCAAGACCCCACAGCACATGGTGCCAGTCCACGTCCCAGCCTTTCCTCAGGGATATCCTGCACTGAAAGACAGGGAGAAGCAAGATGAGCAGTGGGGTCCATGGGGTAACCCCCAAAAGAGCATCCCCCATCCCTCCTTGAGCCCCTGCCATCCTTCCTTCCCCCATACCTGTGCTGTTGGAGTGATCCTGCTCTGCTTTGGCCTCCACCAAGGATGTCCCAGGAAGAGCTCAGTCACTGCAGTCCATGCCATGGAAAGAGACAAGACAGCCATCTCTGCCCAAAGTCACCCACCAGCACCTCTACCCCAGCTGGGGTGCCCATGACCCAATGCTTCCATGGTGGAAGAACTCAGAAAATAAATATTTCCCAAAGGAGAACAAGTCCAGGAGAGATTGGATTAGCCCTGGGATCACCTGTACATACAGGTGCTCTGTTCAAGAGGTCAACCCAGAATAGGGCAACCTAGCACCCCATATCCCAGGGGAATGGGGAAACTACACAGGAGAGGAAGACAACCATGGCATGAGCACTCACAAACCCCTGGGCACAGGCAAAGTCATCCCAGCTCCTGCCAGACCCACTTTGGGGTGCTCAGGACAGCCCTGGCTACCTGTGGCAGAAGTGGCCAAACCTGTCCACCTGTGCTCACCCACAGTCACCCGTGGGCACAGGCTCACCCCCCACTGCCCTGGGGCACCCACCACCAGCCAAACATACAGGGGGGAAAAAGCCCCTAAATTAAATTTCTGCAGTTCCAAACATAAACAGAACAATCTAAAATAACAGCATAAGGCAAAGCAAACCCCTCCAAAAACCTCTCACATGCAGCCCTTAGTCATGCAGCACACAGCTGTGCACACCCCCAGGCTTTTCTGAGTATGGGAGGTGCCATTGGCATCCAAGATGATTCCATAGCTAAGGCAGCAGCCGGGAACCTGCACCCACACTTGCCCAGGCTGGGTACATAAGGTCACCCCCCACACTGATAGGGACCCACTGTGATAAGTCCCTCAGGAAAGGGAGCACAGTGGCGCTGGGGGTGGCAGGGTAGGGAGGCTGTGTCCTGGGGCAGGTGGTGCACAAGGTTGGGGTGCAGCAGGGCTGCCCAGCACCCCAAGGAGAGCAATATGACTGGGAGGCTGCTCAACAGCTGTCCCCCAAGAGGGACCCTGCCCTTTCCCAGATCAGGGCCAGGTGTCCCTGCCATGTGCCATCACAGTGCCAGCACACGATGTGCAGATGTGGCCATTCCCAGGCAGGATGGTGAGTG
>NW_008685892.1:0-933 GCF_000695815.1 Acanthisitta chloris | reverse complement strand
ATCTTGAAGGAACTTGCCCAAGACCACCCAAAGGGAATCCCAAGACCCTCTTGAAAGTCTTGTCAGGCCCCTCCAGGAAAGGACCACCCAAAAAACTCCAGGAGCTCCCGAAGGACCTTCCGGGACCTCCGAGATCTTCTCCAGGACCTTCTGCTGCCACAGGACCCTCTGGACCTTTTCCTTCTGGTTCTTCCAAGATGTTCCTCAGGTTCAGCTCAGCCAAAACTCAACCAGGTGCTCACATTCCTTGGGATCTACTCACCTAAATCATCTGGGGAAAAGAGAAAAGAATCTCCTAAAGGTCCATCCAGGTCCTGGAGGAGCTCCTGGAGGACCTGGAAAAACTCCTGGAGGACCTGGAAAAACTCCTGGAGGACCTGGAAAAACTCCTGGAGGAGCTCCTGGAGGTCCTGGAGGACCTGGAAAAACTCCTGGAGGACCTGGAGGACCAAACTCACCTGTGGCAGGTGCAGGATGAGCCATGGCCAGAGCTGGATCCTGTAGGGAAGCTCCTGTGGGGATGGAAAAGGGATCAGAGGGATCCAGGGAATAACTGAGATGTTTCCAAGGACCCAGAGATTCCCAGAGATCCAGAAATTCCCAGAGATCCACCAGGGAATAAATGAGTCATTCCCAAAGACCCAGAGATTCCCAGAAATCCAACAACTGAGCCATTCCCAAAGATCCAGAGATTCCCAAAGATCCAGAGATTCCAAGGAATCCTCCAGGGAATAACTGAGCCATTCCCAAAGATCCAGAGATTCCCAGAAATTCTCCAGGGAATAACTGAGCCATTCCCAAAGATCCAGAGATTCCCAGAAATCCAACTGAGTCATTCCAAAGATCCAGAGATTCCAAGAAATCCACCAGGAAATAACTGAGATGTCTCCAAAGATCCAGAGATCTCCAGGGATCCAACAACTGAGTCATTCC
>NW_008685891.1:0-1619 GCF_000695815.1 Acanthisitta chloris | reverse complement strand
AGGGGGAAAGGGAAGGGGGAAAGGGAAAGGGATACAACCATTTTCCAGGGACTGGGAAGGGGAAAAAGAAATCCAGGCAGTAGGATGAGATGGTTCAAGACTCAGTGGCTCTGCCAGAGGTAGTTTGTGCCCAGCCAGAGGCAAAGGAGCAGCTCCAGCAGCCTCAGCCTGTGCCGTGGGAGCCACAGAGGCACGAGCAGTACCTGCTCTCACACCTTGGTGTTTGGGAAGTGAAAGCCACTTAGAGAAGGAGCAAATAACAACCCAGCTCAGGATAAGCCTCCAGATTAAACGGGGCCGGAAATGCTGAGTGCTACAAGAAAGAATTTGTGGGAAGAGGAGAGATTTGTGGTTAAATCTCCTGTTCCTACATGGCCAGTTCGATGAGGTACTAGTTAGCCAAGCCTGGGACTATCTGAGCAGTTTATTGAGGACTCAGTGGCCTGTGTATATTGAATTTGCATAACAATAAAGGAACTGCTAGTCCTGGTCCTAAGTGGCTGCCACAGATGGGCGAGTTCAGAGATTCCCAGCACAAGCTTTGTTAGGTGCCGACAGGGAAAGCCAAATCTTCTCACCCATCCCGAGGGGAGGGAGCCTTCGAACTCAGTGGGTGGAAGCTGCATTTCAAGGCCCTGATTATGCAGCAAAACAGCAGCTCCTTCAGGATCAGATAGGCTAATGAAAACGGCAGATCTGACTTCATTAAGAGCCGCCGCGTTACACAAGAAAACCTCTCCGATTTCCAGCTGTTTTCCTTGACATGCCTCTGTGGGACATTAGCCATCCGATCTCACCCCCTGCTCAGCCCTGGCTGGGCCAGTCCTGGCTCTTGCAGTCACCTCATCACAGCTCACCCATGCTCAGGTCAGCATGAAAGTGGTTTTTTTTTTTTTTGGGTCCCATACCACACCTTGGGGTGCTCAGGGCTGAGCAGAGGCAGGGAAATCACGGCCAGGTTTAAATCCCTGTATATTCCTAAAGGAATACAGCCAGGACAGCAGCATCCCACGTTCCTGGTGGGAGAATCCCCCTCTCCCTGCAGGTGGCTCTGCTCCTGGCTAAACCCTGCACAGAACCAGCCGAAGCGTCAGTGGAGTGAGTCAGGATTTTGGACAGACACTGCCTGGCTGTGCTGGCATAGCCCTGGGTGCCCCACACCGTGTGAAAACCAACAGTAAAACCAAACCCAGAGCCAGGGCAAGAGGAAGGGAAAAACCCTTCAGACACAAGTGCAGTGTTTGCTCTGGGTGGGTGGATAACCTGCGAGCTCCTTCCAGCAGGAAACCGACGCGGTCAAGTGGGTGAGAGGAGCTGCAGCCCCCCGGGATGGGAAGGGGGGAGAGTTCCCTCCGGGCTGTCCCCGGCCCTGCTGTGCCCCTGCCCGAGGGGGAAGGCAGAGCCGCAGCCTCCCGAGCCGGGTACAGACTGCGGAGAGTGGGGGAGACACCCCGGGCTGGGGTTGGGGGGATGCACCAAGAACACACTGCTCAGAGTGGGGGATGCTCGGGGGGTCCCGCATCGCTCCCCGGTGAGGATGTGGAGCGGGGGGAGCAGCGGAGGGGGATGCACGGGGGTCGTGCTGCTGAGAGCAGGGGGATGCTCAGGGACCACCGGTA
>NW_008685890.1:0-411 GCF_000695815.1 Acanthisitta chloris | reverse complement strand
TCCCACCCAAATTTTGGGGTGCCCTGATCCAATTTTTGGATTTTTGGGGTGCCCTTACCGAATTTTGGGGTGCCCTGACCCGATTTTGTTATTTTTGGGGTGCCCAGACCCTATTTTGTCATTTTTGGGGTGCCCTGAGCCGATTTTGGGGTTTCCCACCCAAATTTTGGGGTGCCCCGACCCAATTTTTGGGGTGCCCTAATGGGAATTTTGGGGTGCAGTGACCCAATTTTGTTATTTTTGGGGTGCCCTGACCCGAATTTTGGGGTGCCCTGATGGGAATTTTGGGGTGCCCTGATGGTGAATTTTGTTATTTTTGGGGTTCCCTGAGCCGATTTTGGGGTGCCGTGACCCAATGTTGGCATTTTTGGGGTGCCCTGACCCAATTTGGGTATTTTTGGGGTGCCCTGA
>NW_008685889.1:13170-16745 GCF_000695815.1 Acanthisitta chloris | reverse complement strand
GAGCACACTGCTGGCTCCTGGTCAGTTTTCTATCTCTCCCAGCTCCCAGGTCCCTTTCTCCTGGTGCTCTCCAGCCACTCTGTCCCAGCCTGGAGCTCTGCATGGGATTGTTATGGCCAAAGTGCAGGACCAGCACTTGGCCTTGTTAAACCTCATCCCATTGGAATCAGCCCATCTCTCCAGCCTGTCCAGGTCCCTCTGCAGAGCCCTCCTGCCTTCCAGCAGATCCACACTCCCCCCAAAGAGATCACTGGATCAAAAAACCAAAGGGAAGTGTGCATTCAGTTAACTGTGCACACATATGGGAAGGCACTCAGCCACACCAAGTTTGCCTTACAAACAACCAACTGTTGTAGATGATCACTACATTTCTCCCCTCCAAAACGATCCATTATTTAGTTGAAGAAGTATTTTCAAGCCTTAGCCATTTGTTTTCAATCTTTTTCAAAGCAAGACTTTTTTCCTCTATCACTATTGTCAAGGATTTGGGGTTTTGCCACATTGTTATAGGTCAAAGAAAACAAAACATATAAACTTAGAAGAAATAGGACTTGCAAACATCTTGGTGCAAAAGAAAAACAAAAAAAAAAAAGCAGTAAATTTCAGCTTGAAAGATCAATGTTTTGGAAAGTTATAAACACATCAAACCAGGATTTCTAATAGAAACTCCTGCAGGTGCTGAACCTCACATTTATCTTCTAGAGAAATTATCAAAGTGTGACAAAGAGGCATTTGTCAAAATACTTGACTACACCAATATTCTGAATCCTTAAGTACATGTCTAGAAAGATAGTTTTCTTCTAGCTCTAACTCCCCTCCAATAATGCTCAGAAGTCACTATTTCATGAATGCAGGAGAAAAAAATACCTAACTTAGGAGTGCAATAAGCAAAGAAGGTTACAGGTGCTTAACCATCTGCTCTGAAGACGTGAAATATAATACTGGAAACTAACTCTAAGTTAATATTGCCTTAAAGTACTAGACCCTATGGAAGAACTTGCAGTATATAGTTAATAAAACCTGTTAATAAAATCTCACAGTAAATAATATTCAAAGAGACATATTAGCAAGCAAAGTTACCAGGGAATATTACATTTATTTCAACATTTAAAGCCAAAAAATTGTAACAAACAGCCTCAGTCATCCACAAAAGGATCTTCTTTATTTATTAAGAAGTTATTACAGCTGTGGCTTACTGAGTGATACTGCAATCACTCTGTAGTCATCTTTACTAAACCCTGGCTTGAATCAGGAAAGTAAACTCCCTCCAGAAAACTGCCCAAAACTCCATCAGCTCCAGGAAAGACCTTGGGACTTATCAAAAAGGAAGCATCAACTAGCTTAACTTATTCTATGGGTAAATTGATGCATCTACCCACTGGTTTTTATCTTTCTTATCAAGTGAGAGGAAATGCTGCTATAGCAGCAAGTGTGACAAGTCCTCAAGTCCCTCAAAATAAATGGCAAGGCCAGACACTAAGCACCATGGCAAGGACAAAACTGACAGGCCTGCACAAAAGTCTTTTGAGATGTGACAGTTTGCATTTCATGTTGGAATATAAACGGTGGGAGGGGGGGAGAAATAACATCAGAGGAAGTCTTGGCAACAGAGGGAATGGAGAAGCAGGGACAGAGAGGATCTGAAATAAGCTCTATGCCCCAGCTGGCTTCAGGATGCTCCCGAGGCTCTACAGCCAAAATTGCATCTCTTTAGCCTTAAAAAAAGATGTTATCCTTGTACATTATTACTAAAGTAGATGACAGATGCAGATGAGATGGGAAAAGGTTTCCCAGGTGCTGAAAGTCCCAGATTCAAGATTGAAGGAGACCTTTAAAATCATCTAGTCCAACCACCAATACAGCACCACCATAACCACCCTAAACCTGCCACATCCAGATACCTCCTGAACACTTCCAGAGACTGTGACTCCACCACCTGCATGGGCAACTTACACCAATGCCTGACCATACCTTCCAGTGAAAAATGTTTTTCTAATACCTAATCAGAACCACCCCTGGTACAACTTAAGGCCATTTCCTCTCATCCTTTCACTTGAGGTATGGCAGAAGAGGCTGACCCTCACCTGGCTACAACTTCTTTCAGGTAGTTGTAGAGAGCAGTGAGGTCCCCCCTGAGCCTCCTCTTCTCCAGACTAAACAACCCCAGTTCCCTCAGCTGCTCCTCATAAGACATGTTTTCTAGACCCTTCACCAGCTTCATTACCCTTCTTTGGACTTTCCACCACCCTTGTTGGTGTTGGCAATGGATATCTGTTAGTGGACAGACTCTAAACATCTTGCTTTGGAATCACTCCATAATCAGATACTCAATCCATTCCGGACAAAGCTTCTTAAACCCAATCACCTTCATGGCTTCAAGTTTGACCTTAGTGTCACACAGTTAGATCTTATGTCCTTCACATCTTTTCTCAGAAACCTCCAAGAAAGTTTGTCCTTCTGCTGTTTCCATGATCATTTTCCTAGGTTTCTGGGATATTTCTGGTATTAGGGTTTAAGCATTGCATGACATTACAAAGTCCCAAACCATGAAAGACTGTATGTGATTACAGAACCCCCTCATATTCCTTGAGACATTTTAGGACAAATAAGGGAAAAAGCACAGAATACTCATTCTTTTATGTCACCATGTTAGTCATAGCATTTGATACACTAAAGAACTTGTTTCAAGTATGAATTTACACCGAGGAATCTCTATCTTCCCACACGCTTTACCAGTGTGACACCAAAAGCCAAGTGATTAAAAATTGAAGCTGTCACATGTAAAGAGATTAATTTTCCTTCAAACCCATGTGTCCTCTGCCTGAGATTTCCCCAAACACTCCTTGAGCTTTAATTTGCAGACAATGCCAGGCTAACACATCACTCTAATAGAAATGCACTGGTGGAGACAACACCTCACCCACTGAAACACAAAGCAAGTTACCTCTCGTTTGTTTCTTCTGGCAACTTTGAGAAATTCCATAAGGATCTGCAACTGGGCAGCATGGGACTCCTGGAACACAGGAAATAAGGAAGTATAACTTTTCCAGGTATGTTAAGAGAAGCAAATATTCATTTTATACACAGAAATCTACACTTCACACAGAAACAGCTTTCACTTAGAGGTTAGAAAGAGAAAAATAGCTTAAGGCAGGTTTTACTTGGCCTTACAGGTTTTAAGGCTTTGTTATGTTCATGACAAGTTTTTACACGAAAGAGAAGTCATTGTAACAGTTATTTGTGCTTTATTAAAGTCTTACTAATAAGTCAACATGCTTTTCTTTGGCTACTGCACCTGAAATTGATTTTGGAATACAGATTGCTCAGTCTCATCTTCTGCCCTGAAAGATCATTAGCATCCACTTCATGATTAACATGCTAAAACATGATGTATTTACATAAAACATGAAGGACATGGAACAGTTGGAGCAAATCCAGAGGAGGCCACAAAGCTGATAAGAGAACTGGAGCACCTTCCCTACAAGGACAGGCAGAGAGAGTTGGGGCTGTTCAGTCTGGAGAAGAGAAGGTTGTGTGGAGAACTCAGAGCAACTTCCAGGAGCTGAAGGGGCTCC
>NW_008685889.1:0-12999 GCF_000695815.1 Acanthisitta chloris | reverse complement strand
TCACAGCCAGGTTGGCTAAAGCCTTGAGCAACCTGCTCTGGTGGGAGGTGTCCCTGCCCAGGGCAGGGGGTGGGGCTGGGGCTGGATCATCTCTAAGCTCCATTCCAACCCCTTAAAATACTATGATACTATGAAAACACACCTCCCCCAAAATTCATGTTTGTGTTCATGAAGACATCACTGCTGAAGCTTTCTCCAGAGTGGAAGACAACAATAAGGTCACTGATGAAGCTACATAATTTTTCCGTAACAGGTCCTTTACCTCAACCATAACGTTAACACCTTCACCCAAATTGGTCAAAAACTTGATGATAAGCACAACAGGAAAGAAGAATAAAACCTTTATTCCAGCATTAACATAGCCCTGATCCTATCCTACTCATTCCAAGACTTATCTTCACAACCTACCAAAATATTGGTTATTAAAGGACTGTGAACACACACTCAAAGGATCAAGACATAGGAGCACACAGAATCCATTAAAGGCAGATGGGACAGGACAAGCAAAGAGATTAGGATGTCAGACTACTCCTTTTCTGGGATTATTTTCTTCCTCTCCATCCCTGTGGCAATAATGAAAGTGAAGCTGGTAAAGCTAGACAGGAAAAGTGGTTCTAAATTGTTCTTTGAGTGTCAGGGGTGGTTTTGTTTTTAGGTTTAGCATCCTTAGCAGCCACACAGTTCTGTGCCTTCTTTGCTTCAGCTTTGTCACAAATGCCAGAAAGGCTTGAGGGGAAAACAGAAGAGGTTTTACTCTGAAGTTAGGAACCAAACTCCCACCTCACCTTCACTGAGCCACCACAAAAAGACTCATGTACAAGTCCCCATGCAATAAGGTAATATACTAGTCTTGCTACTAGTCAGTAAACATTTTTGGGTTACTTTCCTCCCATCAGAGCCACAAGTTGTGTAAATACTGATTCTGTCAGAGTGAATAAGTGAAGCTATTCCCAAGACAACTTTCCCTCACCTGTTTCCAAGCACCATTGAAATCCACTCCCCTACTCAAAGTTCACTGGGCCAAATTCTGTGATAATCCAGTGGAATTTACAAGGTTTGGCTCTTGTAACTGGAAAATGCCACTTGAAACCAAGAGCATGGAACAGCCAGATCCATGAGAACTGCCCAAAGCAGCTACATTTCAGTCAAATCATAGCAACAGCTTGCTTCATATACTGCATAAATCTTCAACCCAAGCTCAAAACAAGCCATCTGAACTTTTCTTTCAAGCATTAAATACTAAAAAAAGCCTTGAGGAAAGGTGGTAATTCAGATTCCATCAGTTCCAGCAGGAACTAAAAGGTGTGATCATTTTCATATGTTCACTGAGTTTATTGCTTAACACATTCTGCATTTCTTCATGCTTATTCCCAAGAGAGATCTGACATTCACTTGTGCAACATTCAATGAGCAAACATTTTCACATGCATTTCTCTGGTCTGGGAACCACTTTCTCTTATCTTCTCCCATTTTCCCTGCCAGCAGCAACACTCTAAGCATCTTATGGGCATCACAGCTGACATGTTGGTTCACCAGAAAGGTGAGTGAGATGACCATCTGCTAAACACCAAAACACAAGAGAAAATGCTAAGCAATTCATCCAGCAATGGAATCTTACTTGAAGATGAAGGTATGAAAAGAATAGCAGCTAAACAGACAACAGTGTTTCATTTAAAGAAGAGAAACTTCTTACTGCTTCCAACTGCTTCTTCTTTTGCACCAGCAGCTCCAGCATCAGGTTGACATTGGCCAAGTCAAGATTGTCTTGATCAGTTCCCAACAAATCTTGAATTATCTGCCATCTGTGGCCGTTCTAGGAAGAGAATAAGACATGTTGGAGACTGTGAGTTTAAGCCATTCAGGGCTGCATCCAGCAGCAGATATGAAAAGCAACACTGCAATATTTCATCCCTTTGTCAGATTTCAAAGCAATTTTCAGGCATACAAATTTCCAGTTCTCCCATGTGGACTGGGTATAGCTCTGCTGTCCTACCATGGAACTGCTTATCTTATATGGAATATATCTGTGCTCCATGAAAAGCAGAGCTGCTGCTGGGAAAAGATTACTTCACAGCCACAATTTTATCTGATTTGTGCTCCAGTTTCTGAGGACATGTTTCTAGAGGGAGAAAGAAAACTCCAGCTTTATCCAAGCCTAGTTGGATTACATCTATCTGAAACACTTAAGTGGAAATTCCTTTTACATTTTTTTTACCCAAGTAAGAGGTAAAACCCTCAGGCTAAATTCAAATCAAGGAAGGTAGTATCAGCTTATTTTTTCTACTCTCACCTCCCACACTACTCTTAAGAGTATTTTCATGGGAAGAAGATGGAGCACATCAGGGTGATCTCATTTAAACTGTTAGAGCTGAGGAGGACTCCTCAGAGAACCAAAATACTACCATGTAGTCCATTCTTCCCCACAGGCTGTTTTCTTCTCTCCTTAACAATAAAGAGAAGGTATCTAAGCACAGGAAAACCTGAATAATAGGTTAATGCTAATACAGCCTTACATCAAAAGCCTCAGGAATCAACAGGAGCAGCTGAAAGGTCTTTAGGCCTTCTAAGAAACAAAGCTGGATTAAAAACTCCTGTCCTAGAAAAGCTATGGCACTAAATCAAGCTCTTTACATTGGCAAGAACTAGGAGTGCTACCCAGTCTACCCCAGACACTTTCTCAGAGGCTGCAGCCTATTAGTGTTATTGACTTAGATTAAGAAAAATAAAACATATAACATCCACAGAGAACATAAAACTCTCAACAGAACCTGTGGAGGTTACTCAGGCAAAAAAAATCCCCTCAATTTCAAGCTGGAATAACTGGAAAACCCCATGCTTTTTAAGTAAACAGGATTTGAGACAAATGTTAACATAGTAATCCACTATTTAATTGTACTACTGCTAAACTACAGGGAAAGCTTCAAAGATGCCTTAACATGATTGCTTAATGAGACCACAACCATGAAATGGTACATTTGATCTAGTGAGGAGCTGTCCCTGCCCAGGGCAGGGAAGGTTGGGCCTAGATGATCTGTAAGGTCCATTCCAACCCCTAAATTCTATGATTCGCTGCAACGTGTGATGACTTAACACCAAAAGTAATACAAGGCACATGAAGGAGCTACAACAGCAACATTACTCTTTCTTCTAGATGTCTCATTTTAATTGGCTATCAAAAGGTAGAAACAACTCTGGTTTGGGCATGGAGTCATGGTAGATATCCACTTACTGGTAGTTATCTAAACTAGATGCATCTACAGGCATAGCTATTAAAGGAGCACTGTGAAGGGTAAAAGCAATTTCCAAGGAGCTGCTGTACATGCCTTCAGGTTAACTGTGTGCACTTTAAACCATGTCTGGTTCATGTATATTTGATATTAAATATGGGATATGCATATTTCATAATGAATAGCAAAACTTACTGTGAGTAAACCAATGAATCCTTTATTAATGCTCTTTTCTAAAGAATCTGACACAGAGCATTGCCTTCTGCAACAGAGCCCCTAAATTAACCCCACTTCCACAGAGGTTTTTAAAACCAGGGGCTCCAGGATTTTTAACATTACTCTGCAAGCTTATTTATGAATTACAGAAGACAAGGATGCCAGGCACAGGACAAACATGCAAGTTTCTTGGCTAATGGCATATATTGGTTTGGATCTTAATGGACAAGAGCATCCACTGGTGCTTTAAAGAGGTTCTCATCGACTGAACACAGATCCTGCTCTGATTCTGCGACATGAAGCAACTCTAAAAGATACCCAGGCAGTTTTAGCTGGAATTTGAGCCACAACACCAACTCCAAGAGCATCTTTCTCCCTCTTGTGGTTGATATTAGCCTTTCTGCAGTTTCCCTGTTGAACACAGCTGCTCTCAGACAAGCCTGTGGCACTTCTAATCATTCACTGCTCTCATTGTAATGGTAATTCCTAACACTGCATGAAAATTGTTACCTTTAAACAAGTGTTCGTCCATGGTAGCCCCCCAGATTATATGCAATACATCACACTGGCTGTCCTAACACAGCTCACCCTCTACACACATATTGCTGGCAGGAAGAACAAGAGTTAACAAGGTTGAGGGGATCTACTACCACTGATATTGGTATTATTCCCTCCTGAAGCCAGTTAAAACATCAGCTGAACAGTGCAATTTGTTTTCAATTAAGCCACATCATGACACAATTGTTGTACAAAAGCATTAAATAAATATGAAGTAAAAAAAGTTGGAACATACGGTGCTACTCACTGAATGGTCCAGTTTGAGTCTCTTCTCCTCAGATCTTTGCTTCTGTTTAAGAATAAGTTCATTGACTAAAAAACATAAATATGCCAGAGAGGAAACAGATTGAAAGTTCACAAAACAAGTAGGAAAGATTCCACCTCAATACTTTAGTTATTAATTCCACAGGAAGGTGTTTGTCAGGAATTAAAACACTAGACGTCTCTACTTTTTTCCTTATCAATTATTCCTTGGTGTTGTGGAATGTATATAAATCTTTTTTTAAAAAAAATCAACAAATATAAAGCCTATGCATTCCTCAAATTGCTTTGGTTCCTTTTCCCAAGCACCCATGGTTCTCTGAGGAAGTTTTTCATCTCCAAGGCAGAAGTATATCAGAGGAATATGAAGGAGATAAAACTAACTTATTTATTATAGGCTAAACCCAAGCACAGCTGAACAAAATAACTTTTTCCATTAGTTAACACAGGCATTTTTAAAGGTACATTTGGCTTTATTTCACACCAATTTAGTGAATGGTGCAAAGACAGTAAGATAACCTCGACCCTTTGCATGCACCTGTACAAGCTCTTCTCCAACACAGACCTCAAACCTCTGATTGCAGAGGTATAAAGGCAACACTTTTTGAACCAAGTCATCCTCCAAGACCTGCCTCAGCACCACCTTCAGCATCATATGATTGGGCCTAAACCATTTCTGAGGCATTCCTTCACCACTGTGGCTTTAAATCTATTTCCTATTCAATGGTTATCTCAGTACATGAAATCAAGATTTGCTTTGGTTTAGTATTTCACACTGCAACGTGTTTCCTTTGATCTTTTATCAACAAAAGCAAAGTTTTAAACTCTATTTTCAGCTAGAAACACTTCCCTCCTTTGTAAGGAGCAATCAATTAGGATTGTGTATAGGTATGTGTATGAATATTTTGGCTGTGTTTAATTTACACCTACATACATCACATGGTTCTCACTCCAGCAGCCAAAACAGCACAGTATCTAATTCAGCCCATATAAACAAGGCATGGGCTTGATTATTAGGCAGAGTGTGAGAAAACAGAAGTAAAGAGCTTCACATCTCTAACAATCAGAAAAACATCTTTGTTTTGCTTTTCTTAGAATGGAAACAGCAGCAAGTCAGTCTCACTGCTGTAACTCAGCAGACAGAACTGCTGCAGGCAGTGCAGTGTTAATGTATATTACTAACCTCATTGTTATACAAAAATCACAATTAACCAAAGGGCTGATGTTTGGCTCTTGTCAACATCCACATGCCAGTTATTTGCAGGACAGATTTCCAAGCACCTTCCTTCCTTGACAACTAAGATGTTTCTCATGCAAGCAAGCCTAGAGCTCACCTAGGAAGTTGGGATAAAGATGATCTATGTTGTCCACGACATAGTTGCATTTGGGACATCTGTTATTGTCCTCCAAACTCTGGTGAATACATTTATAGCTGTTTAAAAACATGAAAGACACAAGAAGCAAAACAAGTGAGCAAACATGAAGGAACAAAACAAGCACAAGGTAAATAATATCAGCCTTAGCTAATGTGTACTGTGTGTTGCCAGCTAACAGCTGTGCTGCCAAGAACCTACAGTGGAGGCAAAACGTTCCAATATTAACTCCGAGTGTGCTACAGCATAATGACAACAAAGTTTCTTGGCAAGGATTACAAAAGGTATTGAAGTACTTCACTCCTTTCCCTGAGGATTGTCACAATGTGGATACTTCAGCCACTCTTCACTCTCAAATTCATGCGCCCCTGCCACAGGTAGAGCTAACAATCGGAGTGCAGCAACTCTTCTGGATTAGCCAAATCCTTAATAAGGAACATTAAAAGCAGTTTAGGTAATTGAGCAGAGAAAAACCTTCAGCAGCTTCTCAGTTTTCCCCCACCCCTGGCAGCTGTTGTCACCAGCAGTGACTTCAGAGGTGTTCCCTGTTGAGCTATTTGAGGGACAAAGGAACAACAAGAAGCACTTTAGCAACAGATTTAAGCACCTCACTAAGAACCTGCTTGATGTCAGCTGCTGGCAGAGACATCAGATGCCAACATTGCTCCATTCCTTCTAAACAAAGACATGTGAATGTTCCTCATCTTGGACCCCTAAAAGGTTATGGATCACAGAGGTAAAGTGTGACCATAGAGGGCACAAAATCAGCTGTCACCTTACCTGTTGCAGGTCAAACTTTTCTGAAAGTTATCTGAATGTGCTCCTTGAGGAAGTCCTTTATGCTACTATAACATTACATCTTCTAAGGTTTATTTCTAGTTAGCAGACACTATAAGAGCATGATACAGAGAGGACATTAAGACATCGTGGTTCAACATTTGTACCAATCCCTAGCTGAAAGAAGGAGCAACAGGTAGTTCCACACCTGCCCCTGGGGGATTCTTGCACTTCTCCATGAAACATTTGCTCCTCATGGCAGCCAGAGATAACACACTGAAAAATAAGTGGAGCTGAGCCAAGTCAATACAACAGAAAAGCCTGAAGCATATCCTCTCCTAAGAAGTTTAAATACAATATACAAAGTACAACCCACTTCAAACTGTGTGTTCTTGCACAGAGGCAAGAAGGACCTGCCAACATCTCTACCAAGGCAGGACCTATAAGATGCTTATATAGGACCTATATAGGCTGACAAACTGTTCTGACTCTGGGGACTGGATGCCATCGGCATTTATGATCATTTTTTGGTTCAAACACTTGGACTTTTTTTAATCTAGCCATCTTGTAAAATTTGATTTCAACCTCTTTCTTCAGTGGAGGGACAGAAGAGAGAAAAACTGAGAAGGAAAGGGATTCACAGCAACATCTGTGTGCCCATGCTGTAAGAGATGGACATTGTGCAATGCACAGCCCCAAAGCTTACCAGAAGCTGTGTCCACATTTGGTCATGTAGGCTTCTTCAATCATATCAAAACAGATGGGGCTGCAAACAAAACATAACCAAGAATCACAAAGATGTCTTTTCATGTTAGAAAAAGGAAGCAAAGTGTTATTAATTCAAAGGAGTCACCTAATTATTACCTAAGGTAATAGTTTCTATATGTGAAATGAAAGGATACACCAGTGCAACAGCAACCAGGGAGTATAAAGATCAAAAGGGCAATCAACAGTTCTTTGAACTCTGAATGTTCCAGCAGTTTGCTTCAATTAGAAACCAGGTAAGTGTTCACTCTGGAAGCTTTTTAACAGCTGCAAACTACCCAAACTAAGGCAGAGTAGCTTCAACAAGCAAGGCTGCAGAAGAACCTCCCAACCATCTGCACTAGGTCTGAAACAAAATGTAAAAAAACCTGATATTTTTACATGAACCGACATAATGTATTTATAAATGACACCAAAATTAGTTTCCCCTTCCTTTTTTTAAGCCAATAGCTATCTATAATTTAAAACAAGTGATTCAAGGAGGCAGAGCAGAGATAGCAGTGAAGTCATGAGAACAAGGACTAATAAGCAAGAGAAGGTGCCAAGGAGGGGGTGTGCCTGCCTGGGCTGAGGCTGCAGGATGAAACCAACAGGCAAGCAGGTGGTACAAAGTCAAAGGAGAAGATGGGGAAGGTCATCTTCAGGTCTTTGGGCAGCTATTCAGTGAGATGCCACGGACAACAACATCACAACTCTGCATGTAACTCAGATCAACTGTGTCACGAGCTTCACCTTGCTTTCAAACCCTTACAGAGGTCCAAATGCTCTCCTCTCACTCCCACGAGTCCACACCAATCTCAGTTCAGGGAAGTTTTCACCAGCATTTGTTTTCTTCAGAAACAACCTCCTCCCACCTGCTGCCAACAAGGCAGTTCCCACTGAATGAGTTATTAATAAACTGTTAACAACTTCTGAAAAGCACAAGCATTTTTGCATCCAAGATCAAAACCCAGGTCCGAGTGAAATAAGCAATGCTTGTCTGAGCAGCAGAGGGGGACACCTCAGTTTCTGCCCTTGTTAGGGCCCCATAAAAGTTACTCCCCCATTCTGTGATCCATGTCAGAGGACACTAACATTAGTTACCCTGTTGGGAAACAAATTTCACAAAATTAGGAGGGAGGAAACACCTCTTAATTACTTATTAAGCTCATAGAGGGGAAGCTGTGGCCAATGCAAACCCCCTTTGAACCACCAAACTGGACACAGATGTCCTGAAAGGTTTGTTCAGCCTAGTACACAAACTAGGTTGTCTTAAATATCTCACCAAATCACCTGTAGAAACACAATGTAAAGGCAAACAAATCAAACCAGAATGCTACTCTCTGAGCCCACTGAGCCACCTCAAAAGAAGCCCCCAAAATAATTACCACACACCTGTCCCTCTTCCAGCCTGACAGAACCTTTTCTGCACATCACTTGTATTGAGTAGCACCAACTTCAGGAGTTCAGGTGACTGTTTCCAAGTTAGAAGTTACTTAGTTTCAAGGCACTGTTTAGTCAGAATAAATTATGACCAAACACAGCCAACACAGGAGGAGAATTAGGCATCTTTGCATTCTATTACCTGGCCTTTAAAAGAGGAAGTCAAAGACTTATGGTTAATATGAGTGTCAGAGGCTGTTTCTCCTCACTGGTGATGAACAGCTTTACTTCTTTGCTTTCTCCTAGTCAGGCTGTATAACTTATGTGTACACTCTATGTATCCTGCTATTCCCCACAGGGCCAGATGTGTTTCTTCCAGCACACTCCTGATGCCCTGCAGCAATCAACAAGGCCATAATGCTCCTCTGTCTGCAGCAGAACATCACAAATTAGAGCTGAAATAGGAAAATTACCTCCTAACACCACAGCCACCCAAGACCACTGTTCCCAAAGTTATTCTTCTTCATACCAGTTAGATTGCAGAAGCGACAGAGCCAAAATAGTTGAGAAAAAGCAATCAGAAGCAGCAAATGTAGCTATTCAGTACCAGGGTCATCGTTAACGGAGCCTGAAGTTTCCATTAAGGACTGTTTCCCCCCAAATGCTCACTGATTTACAAGTGGAAACAAGATTGATGTCTTTTAATACTTACTGAAGCCAAGCTGGCTGCAACACATGAAAGTTGCTATGCACCAGTTGTTTGAAGTTAATCTAACACAGAGGGAAGGTTAAGAAAGCAGTGGAGTGATGGACTTGAGACATACTACAGCTTGTAGTATACACTGCAACTCTGAAAAGGTATGGTGAAATCAAGTTTGCTCTGCATGGTAGCTCTTGTTTTCTATTTGTCTTCAGCAGCAGTGCCAGGTTAAAAGGATGCAGAATATTTCAGCAAGCCAAAATGATCACTGATCTCTAAGAAACAGTCATCAGCATCTGATACAACAGGTTTTTATCCAGCACTACAAAGGCTTACCACTCTTTCTCTGCAAGGCACTCCTCATTTTTCAAATCATTTTAACCAAGTTCATGCCTCTGAGTTTTGCCAGCTGCTTTCCAGGCACCTCTCAAGAGTGCTGTATCACCCTGCTGCTCCCCAAACACCTGGCTCAAGTGGTCACTAGGAAATGTAAACACATTTCAACAGCAAATAAGACCCAGCACAGTTTCTCCCTCCTATTCAGCTTCTCTGTGGTCTAAATAGAGAGCAGGACTTTCTGCAGACTCTGCCCTTCCCCCATGGAAAGTTCATCACTGCTGTTACTATCTACTCAGTATGGAGCTCTAATATAACAACAGATAGTAAGACAGTCCTTGTACACAGTATGCAAACAGCTCTCTGTGTTTTCAGTCTGTGACCTTCAGGGTCAATCTGTAGTATTCCTTCCTAGAAGAGTTTGCCAGATCACAAACATGGGAACAACTACACTCAGCCCATGCCTGGATTAACAGGTAACCTCCGGAGGAAAGCACTGGTTTGAAAAACCCATGATCCAGCAAGTCCAGGAGGCACACAGCCCTTCCCACAGCTGAGTTTGGAAGGTGCACCTCCCCAGACCAGTGTGCAACACCTCCTCTTCCATATCTTCTTACCTGTGCCAGAGCTCAGGGATGAAGAGATAGGCTAGGGAAAGGTCCACTCCACCCAGGGAGCAAAGCAGAGAGTAACTGGTTCTAAAGAGCCTCAGTCACCCACTAATTAGGAGGCTAATACAGGGCCTGGGAAAACTAAGCAGTTACACTGTTGGACAGGAGAAAATCCTCTGATTAGAGGATTCCCTTTCAGATACTCTCCAGACAAGGGGAAAGACACCTGGTGAGAGGACCAGCACAAAATGCCTTTACATTCTAAGAAAAACAAATTTTCTCCTTTTATTATAAAGTTGTGCAGTAAGTCAGGTCTATTTTCTTTCCTGACTGGAATTACACCTTGGCAGGCAGAAGCTGATACATACTTGCAAACTCCTGAGCATACACTTGCTAAACATTTCACAACCCAGAGTAGCAACACATGCCAACGTTTATGTTAAAGCCTCAGCCTTGTGTTGCTGAGACAGCACTCCCAGGAGGCAGGCAGAGAGGTCACACACATCAACAGGATTTAGAGAACTTCCACTTGCACACCTTGATGCTCCAAACTCACCCAAACTTCTTGACTCTTTCTCACCTTCAGTCTGGTACAGGCAGAACCTACCACTGAGTTCACAGCTGTAGCTAACAGCAACTCACAGCTCATGTTCAGAAAAGTTAGCAAGTGCTCCCTGCTGGTGGCACCCCCTTGAATGTGTCCTTACAAGGGGGGAAAAAAAGGCATATGGAAAACTGCTTCTCACACAGAGATATCTAAAGCTTGTTTAAAGCAATTATCTAAACCCACAAACACACACCTGCCTTCTTGGACATTGCTGAAAACTCCGATGTTGCCCAGTTCAGTTTATTTCTGCATAGCTGTATTGCTAACTCAAATAAAACACAAAAAAAAAGGAATACTATAATTTGAAGCTAAAACGATAATAAGCAAGATCAAGCCCCACAGCCCACAGAAATACAGAGCAGTGAAAAACCCAAGTGAGCTATAATCAGTGTCAGCTCTTAAAACTTCTGACCTGCACTTCAATATGCCCAATGTGGCTCTTACAAATACCAAGAAAAGACATTTTGCCCTAATTACTATTGAGTTGAGTTCTTTCCTCTCACTTGTTCAGGCAGCAGCACTCCTCAGTGAGGAGAAAACAGCTAATTACACAGTCTCCTTGAAGCATGCACAGCACTTACCTGCAGGGAAAAAAAATAACCAAGAACTTAGCTTTTTGAACCATCTTAAAATACTTCAGCTGGTCTAGAAACTGGTTATGGGTGTAATTTCCCTTCCAACACTATCATTTCTACAACAGCCAACAAAATGGGAAATAAGAGCTGACTAGAAAGGACAGGGAAGCACAGTGGCAGAGCACTACTAGAGGGTAAGTGTAGAGGGAGCAGAGGGGAATGGGCACTCGTGTGTTTATCTCTTATAACCAGAAAAATCTACAAGCAGAGCTCACACCAAGTGCTCTTAAATCCACCTAACACGGCCTAGAGCCAGAGCAGGACATCAGCTGATTACAGCTGTCCTCTCATCCCAGTTCTGCTACTGAGAAAACCACTAACTACAGTAATAAGCAGTAATTTTTGACTATTACTTATTACTAGTAAGAAGTACTTACTGTTTTTTTTCCTGCCACTAACTTCTTAGCAGCTTCAGGTTCTCACTTCAGTTGCAAAGATATTTCCTATCTGCTAGACACTTGACAAAGCTGTAAAATCAAGCTGAGACAACACCTGTCCTGTGGAGATGCTTCACATTCAACCCTCACCTGTAAGTCAGAGCTGTCAAAGCCATCTTGAAAGTTATGGCCCTTTTCTCTTCCTTTAACTGTTTCTTTCCAATGCATGACTTTCCTACAACTCAAACTTTTTCCCTGTACCTCTTCCCTGCTTGCCTCTCTCAGATGCAAACACCTACTTTCTGTTCTCACATTTCAGCACAGCTATAGAAATCAAACTTACTCCTTATGTCAGAAGGTTTGGAACACATCAGCAACAGGTTCTCTTTAAAACTGCAAATTACCAGCAGTTCTCAAACCACATGTCACAACACAGTGGGCCTTAGTTTATCCATTATGCTGGAAGGTGATTTCCAGCTAGGAGCTACAGCTTTGGCTGGATGTTAGCAGAACAGCAGCTGAAAAACCTTTATCCCACCACGGTAGAAATCCCCCACTCATCTATTTTTAGGTGCCTGCCTGACTCAAACCTCACTGCTGTTTCAAACTAGCCAACCTTTCTCGGCAGCACAGGCAAACCCACCCCAGCTTTGCTGGAGCTATCAACCACCACGAGGTTCCTTGGGTCCCCATCCAAAGGGGCACTACATCCTCAGCTGGCTCCTCTTCCAGAGGTCAGAGAGCTCTGGACCCTTCTTAGGCCACGCTGCCCAGGAAAACAGGGCAGGTGCTGCAATGTCAACACACTGTGAGGAAACACCTCGTAGTGCAGGTCCTTTCTGAGAACTTGGGCACACTCAAGGAGGAACCTGAATTTGCTTAAAAACAGAGAGAGGGCAAGCAATGCTGAGGTTCTGAATCAATTCTAAAGTGCTTAGTGAGGGTGGTCGAGCACTGGAACAGCTCCCCAGAGAAGTGGTCACAGTACCAAGAATGACAGAGCTCCAGGAGTGTTTGGACAACACTCTCAGGCACAGGGTGAGATCCTTGGGATGTCCTGTGCACATGGTGTGATCCTTGGGATGTCCTGTGCAGGGCCAGGAGTTGGACTCGATGCTCCTTGTGGGTCCCTTCCAACTCAGGATATTCTGTGATACTCTGAATATTCTCTGAGTCCATAAAGCTGCTACACAG
>NW_008685888.1:0-2978 GCF_000695815.1 Acanthisitta chloris | reverse complement strand
GAAGAGAACAGAAGAGAAGAGAAGAGATTTGAGTTGGAAAGGACCTACATCTCATCCAGTTGCACAAGAAGTCAAGCCTGAACTTCCCAGCATCATCCTGGGAACAGTCAATCGGACACAACCATTCTCCACTGGCATCCACCCATGGCAGCCTGCATCTCTGGGCTCTGCCACACATGGCTCTTCCCAGGCAGAGATCCCATGGGGACCAACATTATCCTCCAACAACAGACAAAGACTCATGTGAAATAGCTATTCACTGGGAAGAGTGACTGGATGTGGGAGGATGTGCAGACCAGAAGCAAGAACAGGTATAGTGGAGAAGGAGACATACATCTCACCTGGACATGTGTACATGGCACATGCACTCACACAAGGACCACAGAATCACAGAACAGAATCACAGAACCATTTGGGTTAGTAAAGCCCTTTGAGATCATCAAGTTCAACCTTTCCCCCAGCACTGCCAAGGGCACCACTAACCATGCCCCCAAGTGTCACATCCACATGGCTTTAAAATCCCTCCAGGGATGGGGACTCTACCACTGCCCTGAGCAGCCTGTGCCAGGGATGGACAACCCTTTCAGGGAAGACTTTTTCCCTAATATTCAACCTAGACCTCCCCTGGTGCAACTTGAGGCTATTTCCTCTTGTCCTGTCACTTGTTACTTGGAAATATCATGGAATCAATTTGAGTTGGAAGGGACCTTCAGACCACCCCATTCAACCCCACAGCATGGGCAGGGGCATCCTGCAGTAGACCAGGTTGCTCTAAGCCCTGTTCAATCTGGCTTTGAACACTTCCAGGGATGGGGCAGCCACAACTTCTTTGGACAAAATATTCCCATGAAATAATTTCCCTGCAAAATATTAAAATACCAACAAATTGCCCAGGACTGAGCAAGGTGGACAAAACTGCCTTTGTCTTGCAGGATGAAAATGTTCCATGTTTTCCTTTTGGAATGGAAGTGGGGACTTCAGCTTTAACTGCTTTGTGTCTTAAAACCTCAGACTCTGCTGAAGTGTCCTCCTGCAAAGCCAGCACCTCTATGAAACCAATCCAATCCATCTTCCCCAAAAACACTGGAGCATGTCCAAAGGAAGCCATGGAGATGCTCCAAGGGCTGGAGCACCTCTGCTCTGGAGACAGACTGGGAGAACTGGAGGTGTTCAGCCCGGAGAAGAGAAGGCTCCAGGAAGACCTTAGAGCCCCTTGCGGTGCTTAAAGGGGCTCCAAGAGAGCTGGAGAGGGACTTGGGACAATGGTCTGGAGGGACAGGACAAGGAGGAATGGCTTCCCACTGCCAGAGGGCGGGGTTAGGTGGGATATTGGGAAGGAATTCTTCCCTATAAGGGTGATGAGGCACTGGCACAGATTGTCCAGAGAAGCTGTGGCTACCTGAGTCCTGGAAGAGTTCAAGGTCAGGTTGGACAGGGCTTGGAGCAATCTGGTCTAGTGGAAGGTGTCCCTGCCCTGTCCCTGCTCATGGCAGTGGGGGTGGAACTAGATGGTCTTTGAAGTTCCTTCCGACCCAAACCTCTCTGTGACTCCATGACCCTCACGGGTCCCTCTCAGCACAGCAGAAGCCCTTTCTTAGGGCACACAGACACTTGCTCTTCCACAGATGAATCCTGTGTGTTGCACTGCAGCACAGCCACACGATGAAGCCCGCAATGAATCCCCCCAGTCCCTTTCCTGACAGCACAAAGCTGGTATGAGCCATTACCTTTTTGATGTCCTTATGGATGTATTTAGCTGTCTGTTTGGCCAGCTCCGTTTTACCTGTTCCAGGGATGGGAAGAAAAGAGCCATGTTAAACCAAGTCTGTCCATTGTCTGTCTGTCCATCAGCTCTGCTAACCCCAGGGCTGGAAGTCCCTGAAACCAATACATGTATTTTTCTTGGGAAGTGGGTATTTCTGTTCTACATTCAGGATCACACCACGCTGGGGATTCCTGGCCCTGGGTTCCCTGGCTCTTTAAGCTTTAATTGATTCTCACACGGTGGGCACACAGCTCTTGATTTTTTTTCCCACAAAAAGATGTGGATAGATCAGGTTTTTGTCACATTTAGTCTCAATATTCCAAGTTTCATGTGCAATGCCTAGCACTCCCCAAATAAAGAATTTCAGGGAAACAAGATGTTTTTTCTTTGCTTTATGTAAGGCTGATGGTCATAAAATTCTGGGATTGAGAACAATCAGTAATGGAGCAAATTCACCCTGATGTGGGTGAACACATGCACCAGCTAATGCCGGGCCATGTCTTGTGCTCCCAGCCCATCCATTTGGGGAATAACTTCATTAAAGAGGCAGTTTTATGGAAGCATGGGTGCCAGCAAACCCCTCTTCCCTGCTGCCACCCCCCAGAATGGCATCATTGGCTTTGTTGGGCTGACCAGGGGGAGGATTGGGCTGATTTTGGCTCCTGGGGTGACCATCAAAGCTCAGATGAAGCCTGTCACCACCTCAGAGGATGCTCTGGTGGTTAACACTTGCCCCTTGCACATCTGTGAGCAGTGCACTGCACAAGGATCTGTGTGGGATTTACCTGCACATGGAAGAATAAACACGAGCAGGCACACAAATAACTATTCTGAAGAAAAAAAGTGTTTTTAAAAATGAAATTAGCTAAAAAAAGTAGTCATAGAACCATAGAACCATCAGCGTTGGAGGAGACCTCTAAAATCATTGAGTCCAACAATTAACCCATCACTCTGCTGTAACCCCTAACCCCTAAACCATATCTTCCAGCTCCAGCTCCAGATGCTTCTTAAACACTTCCAGGGATGGTGACTCCACCACCTTCCTGGGCAAACTATTCCAATGCCTGACCACCCTAACAGTGAAACATTCTTCCTAACATCTAACCTGAATCTCCCCTGTCTCAGCTTATGACTGTTCTCTCTAGTCCTCTCACTGCAGGCATGGCAGGAGACATCATCCCCCACATCTCTACAAACCATTTCAGGTAGTTGT
>NW_008685887.1:2018-3556 GCF_000695815.1 Acanthisitta chloris | reverse complement strand
AACAGAGCTGGGGAAGGGTCTAGAGAGGAAGTCATATGAGGAGCAGCTGATGGAGCTGGCTGTGTTTAGTGTGGAGAAAAGGAGGCTGAGGGGAGACCTCAGCACTCTCTACAACTATATGAAAGAAGGTTGTAGTCAGGTGGAGGCCAGTCTCTTCTCCCAGGTAACAAGTGATAGAACAACGGGAATGGCCTTAAGTTGCACCAGGGGTAGTTTAGGTTGGATATTAGGAAAAATTTCTTCACTGAAAAGGTTGTCAAGCAATGGAACAGACTGGCCAGGGATGTGGCAGTCACTATCCCTGGAAGTGTTCAAAAAACATGTGAATATGGCACTTGAAGTCATGGTTTATTGGTGAACATGGTGGTGCAGCTTGGTTGATGGTTGGACTTGATGAGCTTAGAGGTCCTTTCCAACCTTAACGATTCTATGATTCTTTGTTTCTATGATAATTTTGCCAGGCATTGAAGTGAGACTGACAGGCCTGTAGTTACCAGGGCCATCCTTCTTGCCCTTCTTGAAAATTGGGACAATGTTAGCCAGCCACCTTCCAGTCAAGTAGGACCTCTCCAGATTCCCAAAACCATTCAAAAATCATTGAGAAAGGCCTCACAATGACATGAGCCAGCTCTTTGAGTATTCTCAGATGAATCCGATCAGGCCCCATAGACTTATAAGGAACCAGCTGGAGCAGCAGATCCCTCAAAAATTCTGAGTTGACTAGGAGTTTATCATTCTCACGTCCATGGTCCTCCAGCTCAACACATTGGGATCCCCAGAGCCCATCATGAGTGCTGAAGAACAAAGCAAAGAAAGCATTAAACATCTCTGCCTTGTCTATGTCCCTGTTTGTGAGGCAACCATCCTCATCATGTAATGGGCCGTTGTTATTTATGGTCTACCTTTTGCTATTGGTATATTTTTAAAAGCCCTTTTTATTGTCCCCCACAGTACTGGCCAGCTTCAACTCCAATTGAGCTTTGGCTGCACAAATTTTCTCCCTCCAGTGGCGAGCAGCATCTCTGTCACCTGACCTTGCTTCCACTGGACATACACTTTCTTTTCTTGCTTTAGCTCCAGAAGATCCCTGCTCAACCAAGCTGGCCTTCTGCCCTGCCTGCTTGACTTCCGACATTTTAGACTTGCCTGCTCCTGTGCCCTTAGGAGATAGTGCTTAAAAAGTGACCAGCACTGATGGACCCTGGCACCTTCAAAAGCATTTTCCCAGGGAACATTACTCACCAGTTCCCTGGGCAGCCAAAAGTCTGCTCCCCTCTTGTCCAGGGTTGAAGTTTTGCTGGCACTTTTCCTTGTGTCACCAGAGGTTTTAAACTCAATTGCTTCATGGTCACTGTGGCCAAGATGGCCACCAATCACCACTTCACTCAGGAGACTGTTTCTTTTAACAAGCAACAAATCGAGGAGAGCACCTGCTGCGAATCGGTGGGAGAAATGCACGACTCGTAGTGAGTTTGCAAGCAAATCTTGTTTATTGTATGCAATCATCCATCTCTTATACCGTGCATGACAAGCATCTA
>NW_008685887.1:0-1876 GCF_000695815.1 Acanthisitta chloris | reverse complement strand
GCCAGCTGCCATCTGCCCAGCTGAGTTACTCCCTATCTATATATAAGTTACTATCTCCAGAGCCTTGCTTGTATACTGCATTCCCAGGTGCGTTCCCAGGACTGTGTCCTTGCTCTCTTAGCCATTCTCCAACAATTCTCGTCAACACTCTGCTAGCAGCTCTTGCTTTGAGTCTCCCAGAGTCCTTTGCTCCGTAAGCTGAACCTTACCCACGTGGCCCTTAGCCCTGAGCCATTCCTCCACAAGCACCTATCCTATTCAGCTTACTTAGTACCTGTACCTTGAAGTTATCATCCAGGTGGTTTAGGAATCTTCTGGACCTGTTTGTGGAAGCTGTATGGTCTTCCCAGTTAACATCTGGCAAGTTGGAAGTCCCCCATAAGGATAAGGACAGTTGATTTAGAAGTGTTCCTTAGTTCCTCAAAGAATAACTCATCGGCATCATGTTCCTGACTGGGTGGGCTATAGTAGACTCCCATGATGACATCTGCTTTATTTGTTTGCCCCTTAATCCTTATCCAGAGACTCTCAACCATGCCACTGCCAACTGCAAGCTCCATACATTCCACCCCCTACGTTACATACAATGCCACCCCCTTTTTTTTTGCCCCTTGCCTGCCCTGCCTATCCATCCTGAAGAGCTTGTAATATCCAACATGACAGTCACAGGACTCATCCCACCAGGTTTCACCAATGCCAAGTATGTTGTATCTCTGGGACTGGGCCAGAGCTTTGATCTCATCTTCTTGCTCCTCGTGCCACACGTGTTGATATAGAAACATTTCAGTTGTGGTTCATCGTAGCTGACACCTTGTGGAGCAGATTGAAGAATCTCACTAGCAAGCAGACCCTCAAATTTTGGCGTGTCATCCCATTGCTTATCACTGGCAATCCTGGTTTTGTTGCTTTCCCCCTTCCAATCTAGTTTAAAGCTCTATCTATAAGCCCGGCTAACTCTCATGCTAAAACCCTTTGCCCTCTCTGAGAAAAATGCATCCAGTCAGGTGTCAGTAAGCCTGGAATATGTTATCCGTAACTCTCCTGACTGTAGAGCTTCATCTTTTGGGGACACTGATGTGTTTAATATTGCCATGTTCCACTTTATGCACCAATTCACAATTGTTATAGTTCTGTCTGAAGGATGATTCAGCTTCAGAAAAGAACAGTGATTGTGCATTTCAGATTACTTGTATTCTTATACCACCTTGCTTTGTATGCTGTTTGTGCACAATGTATAAAGCTAAGTTTCAACATGAGTCCTGGGTTGCAGTGTGGGGGTAGCCAAGGGTATGTATCAATGGTATGTATTCTATTGTCCTCTCCACAAGCTGTTAAAGCAGGTGGGGCAGTGATCGTTATCTCCTTGCCCCTGATGGCTCCCTCAGGGGGCTGTCTCTGTTTAATGGGCTGTCTGGGACCCATGCATACACAGAGTTACATCTTCCCATTGTGAGATGCTTCGCCCTAAAGGGGGGGAGCCAAGGATTCCCACATGGGGGTGGGGAGCCAAGCATTCCTACAAGGATATAAGCTGGGGTTTGGATCAGCACAGATGCCCTTTTGCCTGCTGGATTCCCAGAGGACAAGAGCTGCTGCTGGACCTTCCAAGAGAGGCTCCAACAAAGCCATTGCTCCAGGAGGACTGCAGCCACCATTTAATCGGACTACTACCAACACCCTGACTGACAGGGTGTCAAGTTACTTTCTGACTCTGTCAGTGGTTTCTTTTTGTACTGTTGCGTTTGCATTTGTTTTGTTTTGTTTTTCCTATTAAATTGTCCTTCTGACTCGGAGTCTCTCACTGGTTTGCTTTCAAATGAGCACAAATTTTGGCATCCAACATGGGGCCCAATACTGACAAAAAGTCAGAATTACA
>NW_008685886.1:861-1555 GCF_000695815.1 Acanthisitta chloris | reverse complement strand
GGCAAGCGGTGGCACATGCCTACCATGGGGCAAGTCAGGGCACTGTCACATGTGGGCACAGAGATGTGGGGCATCGCATGGGCAGTGTCAGGTGTGCGTGGAGTGTCCCACACACGGTGTGTTGTGTGTGCATGACAGCCCTCGTGGGTGTATCATGTCTGCACAGCATGTTACACACTTAGCTGGTGTGTCACACACCTGTGCACTCTGCATGGTGGATCCCACATGTGGCACACACCTGTGTGGCATGGGGTACTGGCATGGTGCGTGGCACACCTGTTTGTTGTCTCACACCTGTGCACTGAGTGTTGCACACCCACAGGCTGTATCCCAGGTGTGTGTTGCACACCCACAGTCTGTATCCCAGGTGTGATCAGTGTCCTGCACACCCAGAGTGTATCCCAGGTGTGTGTTGTACACCTACAAGATGTATCCCCAGTGTGCTCAGTGTCCTGTACACACACAGACTGTATCCCAGGTGTGATCAGCATGCTGCACACCCAGAGTGTATCTCAGGTGTGTGTTGCACACCCACAGTCTGTATCCCAGGTGTGATCAGTGTCCTGCACACCCAGAGTGTATCCCAGGTGTGTGTTGTACACCTACAAGATGTATCCCCAGTGTGCTCAGTGTCCTGTACACACACAGACTGTATCCCAGGTGTGATCAGCATGCTGCACACCCAGAGCGTATC
>NW_008685886.1:389-750 GCF_000695815.1 Acanthisitta chloris | reverse complement strand
TTGTATCCCAGGTGTGATCAGTGTCTTGTACACACACAGGCTGTATCCCAGGTGTGATCAGTGTCCTGCACACCCAGAGTGTATCCCAGGTGTGTGCTGCACACACACAGGCTGTATCCCAGGTGTGATCAGTGTTCTGCACACCCAGAGTGTATTCCAGGTGTGTGTGGCACACCCACAGGGTGTATCCCACGTGTGATCAGTGTCCTGCACACCGAGGCTGTATCCCAGGTGTGATCAGTGTTCTGCACACCCAGAGTGTATTCCAGGTGTGTGTGGCACACCCACAGGGTGTATCCCACGTGTGATCAGTGTCCTGCACACCGATATCCCAGGACAGGTGCGTGTTGCACACCCACAG
>NW_008685886.1:0-230 GCF_000695815.1 Acanthisitta chloris | reverse complement strand
TGTCCTGCACCCCCAGAGTGTGTCCCAGGTGTGTGTTGCACACCCACAGGCTGTATCCCAGGTGTGATCAGTGTCCTGCACCCTCAGGGCAGTCATACCCCCTCCCATCGAGCCTTGGTGGGTGCAGGGGTACCCCCCACGGCGTGGCCCTTGTGGTCCCCAAGGACGCTCGTGCGTCAGGGGTGGCCGGTGCCGGGGAGCAGTGACGCGCGGGGGCACTGGGGGCTGCC
>NW_008685885.1:0-1300 GCF_000695815.1 Acanthisitta chloris | reverse complement strand
AGGAGGGTCTGTGGGGTCTCAGGGGGTCTGGAGGGGTTCAGAGCACCCAGGGGGGCTTAGGGGGGTCTGGGGTCCCAATGATGGTGATAACTGTGGCAGTGGCACAGGGACATGTCCTCCATGTCCTCACACAGGTGAGGGAGGACCTGGTTGTACAGGTGACCCCGGTGACCTCACAGGTAGCACCAGTGGCATTACAGATGACCCTGGTGACAGCACAAGTGACACCAATGACCCTAATGACCCTAGGGATGAACCCAGAGACACCCAGGTGACACAAATGACACAACAGGTGACACCTGTGACAGCACAGGTGACCTTTGATGAGCTTCACTGATGTATCCTAGACCTTTGATGTCACTCCCAATGCAAGTGGAGAGGACACAAGGGACAATGTCCCAGGTGCCACCATGGACATCCAGGTGCTTCCAGAGCAGTGGAGGAGCTGGAGGTCAGGGCACCCCCAGTGCTCCCAGTCAACCTTAGTACATTTGTAGGGGGACAGGGACAAGGCCTGGTGAGCTCTTCCTGTTTATTTTCCTGGAGAATGTCAATAAATACCTCAAGTTCCAACTTTTTCACACTCTCCCTACAGGTATGATTGGAACTGATGAGACTTCCCAGGGTCTTCTCCAGGCTGGACCATCCCAGTGCCCTCAACCTCCTCCAGTCCCAGGCATCATACTGGTGGCCCTTCCTGAATCTGGTCTAAAGGCCCCCAAGAGATGTGCCCACTTAGTTGGTGATGCCCCAGTGGTCCCAGTTGGCCAACACATCTTCTCAGAAGTGGACAGATGATCATGGAAGCCCAAACCTGGAGTTGGGGACCAATCAAGTGCTCCAGACCCTTCATCTCCTTTCCTGGACTCTCTCCAGTGTGGCCATGTCTCCCTGAGACTGGGAAGAGCTGGATGTGGGGACACAGGTGAGGACACCCTGGGGGTGCCGGGGGAGCTCTTGGCATATGGAGAATGTCCCTCCCTTGGCCCACGGCCACGCCCAGAGCCATCACTTGGGCAATGTCCCCATGGCCACTCTTGGGGCCATTAGTTGGGTAATGTCCCTGTGACAATCTCTAGAACCATCTGTTGGGCGATGTCCCCATGGCCATCGCTTGGGTAATGTCCCCATGGCCACTCCTGGGGCCATCACTTGGGCAATGGCCCCATGGCCACTCTTGGGCCATTAGTTGGGTGATGTCCCCATGACCATCTCTAGGACTATCACTTGGGCAATGTCCCCATGGCCACCCCTGGACCCATCACTTGGGCAGTGTCCCCATGACCACCCCTGGGGCCAT
>NW_008685884.1:0-345 GCF_000695815.1 Acanthisitta chloris | reverse complement strand
AGCACTCTCTCTGGAAAAAATCTCTTCCTAAGATCCAACCTAACCCTCCCCTGGCAGAGCTTGAGTCTGTGCCCTCTGGTCCTGCTGCTGGTTGCCTGGGAAAAGACACCAACCGCCACCTGACTCCAACCTCCTGTCAGGGAGTGGCAGAGGGTGAGAAGGTCTCCCCTGAGCCTTCTCTTCTCCGGGCTGAACACCCCCAGCTCCCTCAGCCTCTCCTCATGGCACCTGTGCTCCTGTGTGCTCCCTCACGGGAAGGGCTGGGGGCAGGAATGACATCCAGAGGGGCTGAGGGGAGCCTGGGGGGGCAGTGGTGGGCATACAGCCAGGGCAGGGGGGGGTGTG
>NW_008685883.1:0-16086 GCF_000695815.1 Acanthisitta chloris | reverse complement strand
AACCCTCTGCTGCTGGTGCTGCGAATTAAAATCTCCTCTCTCATAAATATCAAATTGTTAAACTCTGACTTCAGTTTTAAAAGGCAGAAAATTAAAATGTGTACCTCTGTCTCAAAAAATCGGTAATTAAACATAACTCACAGGTGTTATTTTAATGATGTCAGCTCTTCAAACTCATGGGCTGAGCAAATACGGTGTGTTGTTAACTAATTACGTTGTCTTAATTTGCCAATTAAAAAAACTTAAGTGTCCCGAATAAATAAAATCGTTATCTCGGATTTCTTCACAATACCTGCTGCAGCACACCATCTGATGCCTGGCACTGTGGGTTTGGCTGCACAGAGCAGCATTTGGAGGGTTCTGGGAGGCTGAAGCAGCCTCCTGCACCAAACAAAAAATCAGTTTGCAAACCAGAGATGCTCACAGCATCCTCACTAACAATATCTAATAGTGACTTTAAAAGTCTTCAGCTTGTCCCCCTGTATTACCTTTCCAACATGGACCTTAATTAACCAGGAAAAAAGCATTGCTCAGGCAGTGTCTCCCATTGAACCGAGCTGAGCTGTTTCTTCCCCTGCCCCTCTCTGAGACAGCAGGCAGGCATGGCATCTTCTCTTTCAAGGAAAGCACTTCACATCTCTCAGTGACACTGTGACCAATGAGAAACTTTCATCTAACTTTCTCTCTTCAAAAATGTAAAGTAAGAAAACAAAATCTATGCATCATTTAAAGATGCCCCAGGACAGTTTTGAATTATGCAATCCACAGTTATGTGAGCTGCTGCTTAAGGGATTCTTTGGCTCTTTCATGACACTGATCAATCCCCTCTTGGTTTTATTTAAAAGACCCAGCCACTGAAGCATTCAAACCACATTATTCACATCATTCATTCACATGCCTGGAAAATAATGCAAATAAACACATAAGGAAGAATGAAATATATGCTAACTAGCTACACTTTTCACAGGTTGGCCCCTCCGATTAGAAATCATTTTGTGAGGAAATAATGGGAGGATTAAAGCCAGCTTGTGGTCTGTTTTAATCCAGGTTCAGGTCATTGCCCTTGTCATTCAAAGGGTGGTTCCTCAGGTGCAATCAAATTGCACAGGTTGAGGCTGTTGTGCAAAAAGGTCTGTTGCTCTGTGGAAGGCATTCCCTTAGCTTGTGTCTGAGCAGTCCATGGGCTGTTTTAAATTACACTAGCCTTTAACATTGTAAGGTGCCCAGAAAAGAGATCAAACACCTGTTTAACAGGGTGCACCAGCCACCACACCATTTCCTCTGTCATATCTCTGTTTACTAGTGAGGCCAGCAGCAAGGCTCAGGAGTGGTGTGAAATGCCAGGGCCATCTCTGTGTGATAAAGGTATGCCCAGCCCTCCGGGGGCTAATTATCTGGGTGCGATTTAAAGTGATCAGCAGAGAACTTGCACCCAACAATGCTGCATGTCAAGGACTGATAGGTCAAGCAATTTTCAAACAACCACAGCTGGGGTATTTATACAGGAAGATTTCAGAGCTATGTTAAATTACCTGCCCTGAAAATCCTGGTGCTGAATACAGACATGAGGTATTGATTTTGGAGGACTCCAAATCCAAACTCTGCAGCCTGCCTTCAGTTAGCTGCCTCCCCTGGGACCAGACATGGAAAATTATGCTGTCAACCTGCTGCCCACCCTTTGCAAAAGCTTTAGCCCTTTGTCTCCCTTTTCTCCCAGGAACAATCTAACTTTTTCCTAGGACATCCTGCAAGGTTATTTACCACTGTTGGAAGGACTGCTGGGAGCAAATCCTAAGAGAGAGAATGTGTCCCAAAATCCAGATTCAGATCCCCAACCAGCAAATTTTGACCATGCTGAAAAGATAAATGCCTTCACACAAATGTAACTAAGGCAAATATATGGCAGCGTACCCTAGAGAGTTTCTGTGTTGGACTAGTACATTGTAGACCTGGACTGCAGTTTGTTCTGCCTCTGGCTTACTTTGTATGCATTTTCTCCACCTTGCACTCAATTTTACAGTAGCTTCTAGCTCAGGCACTTAGGCATTTGAACTGCCAAATGAGGTTTTGAAAGGTGTGCTCACATTTGCATATATTTTCCAAGAACATGTCTTTATTTATGCCTCTCTCTAGTACTAAATTTTAATCCTGCTAACAGCAGGATTAAATAAGTGTAGTGGGCAGAATAAAGTAGACTCTTGGAGCCTAACTTATTTTTCTTATTCTCTTCAAACAATATATAGCCTTTCAATCTTGCCTTTAAAGGACAAAAAAACTCTACATCGAAAACAGGCTTTTATTTTTTTGTTTTTTGCTAAGCCATAGACAAACTTATGTGCCTCTGTAGAAAGGGAAAAGGAGATTGAAACAGCCTTAAGACAACCAAAGTATCTTTTATTTCCTATACTATTTAACGATGGTTGCTATTACTTTCAGAATCTAGTATTTTGCAGGTAATAAAAAGAGTGAAAAATCAATCAAAACAACAGAGCTGACTCCTAGAGGACAAAACATCCTCAATATATAACTGACTGCCAGAAAGCAAGTGTTAAAATATCCTGCATCAGGTAGAAGTGCTGCAATAAGGAATGGAGACAAAACACAGAACTATAAAAGAGACAGCTCACATTTTAATTGAAGAATTGAGCAGTGGCTGACAAGGCAGTGTGCTCTGTTTCCGTAGACGCTTTCGAAAGGCCAAGCTGCAATGCATAACACCCAATTCAGGCTGCAATGTTCCTGAGAGGGTTCAGAGACACAAACTGCTTTTATTATTGTTAGTTAGGCATCAGCAATCCACCGAATGTGAAAATCAGGCTTTCCCCACCAGGCACGCTTGGGAAGCTGACACAGAAATCTTGCTGGAAAAGGTGGAGACAGGAAAAATAAGTAGGAGGCTTTACAGAGTCTTAGTGAGAAATTATTGTCATTGCTCCTCGAAGAGAATGAAGATTTCATTAAAGCCTCAATACTAATGCCATTAAAGTCAGTGGAAGTTTTAGAGATACTTGAATGGCAGAGGATATTTCCCCCCTTCAGTGTTCCTCCCAGATCAAATTAATACAAATAGAAATTGTCTGATTCACCTATTGTTCAGGTCTCGCTTCCCTTGTCATATCTAAAGCTTGCTCCTAAGGTCTGCAGAGCCATATAGCATCTATCACACTTCTGAGCACTCCATAAATAAATAGTATGAACTGTAATGAGAATCCTAATGAAATGTAGCTTTGTGATTGAAAAATCTTCCTTTTTGAGCAGTATTTTCAAAGGAAAATTAAAAGGATGATTTGTAGCGCCTGATGTCATACAGTCTCCTGAATTAATGTATTGGTTGCCATGCCACGATATTATGGAAACAGTCTTGTTATTTGAGAGGTATTCCACTGCCAATTAGAGATCCAACAGCTGCCACTGGCTAGGCAAAATTGCATTTTAAAAAGAGGTGTGAGAAGCAGAAATGTAGCACACAGGCAGAGATACTCTCAACGTGTTTCAGGAGGGCATGGAGGTGATCCAGCAGGGCACATGCTGCTGACAGGGGAGGCTAGCAGAGGGTGGGAAGGCAAAGGGCTAAAACAGCTGCCGATCCCAAATGATCGGCAAAATCTTCAAACTGAAAACATGAGCTGCCATGTGGCGTATCCAGTAAATGAGACTCAGAGGATTAAAACGTCACATCTAAGGCTCTACAAAGAACTGTGATGGATGAAATTGCAGTGCTTCTGATTCCTCTTGGTGCTCTGCTGTATGTTTGCTTCATGTAGCAAAGAAAAGGGTTAAATGAAACGACAGAAGCAAGTGACTTCAGCAGATGTCTGACCTACTGCAGAGACTGCTGTGGAGATCTGCCATGGGAAACTGTATCAGGGCTCAGATGAGGCTAATTGCTCCATGAGGGACAGAAGCCAGGAAACACACACACACAGGATAAAAAAAGTGAGAGAGAGAGAAAAGAATTTCATTACTTTCTCGTATTCTAAATTTGGAGACACCCAAGGGCTAGAGTTTCCCTGGGAAGAAGGAAAGGGTGTCTGCAGAAAGTCCTTTTGCCTTACATTTTGCTATGCATTTGTTTGAACTCTGCTTTCAAGAAGCTTTTGCCTCTCTTTGAATTCAGGCTGCATTAATAAGCACTTTGACTAACATTTAGGCAGGTAGCCAGTAGGGATCCTGATATATTTAATGTCTCTTGTTCCTTATGTATTTTTCACTTTTTAAACATAAGCCTATGAAACAAGGTGTGTAAGCATTTTGTGCAATGTCTGCAAAACCCCAGACCTGTAAGGTCCTGTTTTCTCTGCCTTCCATTGCAGAGCCTCTCCATTTAGTGATGATGCTGTGGTTTTGGGTTATATCATAGTGAAAAATTCTTTAGGGCAGGGATACCCTTGCTACATATTGCTAGGCTTGTTAGCACAGTGGATCTCTAATCCCACTGTTACTGCTGTATTTGTGGGACAGCTTTCAGCATTCATGTGCTGACAGGTGCTGCTCCTGCCTTTCACCCTGTTGAGTCATAACCACAAAATAGTTACTCAGCTCTAAAGCAGCTGGATGCTGGTGGGAACCCATGTTTTCACAAAGTGTTTTTGGAATACAGATTTAAATTATGAGTTTAATAACGTATAATGGCACAGAACTTCTGTTAGTTAAACAACAGAGTAGACGAATTAAATGTACCTCTTTCAATCAGCCCTACAGCAACAGAAAGCATTTTATATTCAAGTTTTAAACAACCTACAGAAATTATCAGGAGGTTCTATTAGACTTGATCAGGAAAAGCTTTGGCACTGGATAAAAAGTCAGCAAAACTAAACAGATTTAAATATTATTGCGGTCCTTTTAAAACATATGCTGCTTAACAACTGTTGATGCCAAAATTTAAAATAAACTAAACCACTTTTATTTTCATGAAAACAGAAAATTTCATTGCCACACTTTTCTGTGGAAATTTTTACTTTGATAGAAAGGTGGCCTTTGGTTCAATGAATGTTGTGAATGCCTCAAAACAGATGTTTGCTGATAAATTAACCTCTGTAACTGAATATCCCTTCTGTAAGGCTGTTGATATAATAATTAAAATAAATAAAATCCTATTACAAACTCTTCCTAAGTGGAAAATCCTTTCTCCAGTGCAATATATAAACTGTTTTAAAAGACTTAACAGTAAAGAGGGCAGCTGAGATAAAGCAGCTTTCTCTGCCATTGTTTTCCATTATTTCCCTTTAAGACTGAATAAGCATGTTCCTTCCATGCCAGTGCAAAGGTTTCCTGTCACCAGTCTCTTGATAGTCTCCACTGAGATCCATACTGTCAGTTTAGTGACTTCTACCCTAATTTCATGGTTGCTTCATTGCTGAGAATCTCTCCATTCAGGAAAGCTTCTAGGATTGTGACTGCAAGAAACAAAGAAATGGAAATAAAATTATCAGGAAAAAAAATCAGATTTAAACCTGTACTTAATACAGTTGGTATATTATCCTGTGAATATCTCTGTAAACTATGGTTAAGAAAAATACATTTCTCATAAACATTGTGCAAAGAAAAGTAAGTAAGATACTATTTAAATATCTGAGTTCTCTACTGGAACTATGTGTGTATGAGGTTATATATGTGTAAAATTATTCACAGGTGTAAATTTTAACCAGGTTGAAGCTTCATATTATTCTTGATCATGTCTCTTTCCTTCTTCCATTTAGAAATTTCTTTTTGAGACTCATTTCAATGATCAATCTTTTTATTATAAAAATTAAAGTATTTGCTGTAACATTAATTAATTTTTCCCTGCTGTAATTATTAGAACTGAGCAAATAATTCACAATGAATAATTCATCTACTGTATGTAAGCTCATTTTCTGCTTGCTGAATTTCTGCTAGCAAATCTACTTTCCAGTTTATTTGTTAATCAAAATCATCTGACCACTATTGGTAAATATTTTTATCTATGGATTGAACCTGAACAGTTCCCTGTGAGTCTTTGATATACAGTGCTTGATACATGATCTACATTGGTATATTGTAATTGTTTTGGTAAAGCATGTGACTTTATTTAATGTTCTCAATTTGGTGAGGGTTACACTCTGGGCATGGGTACATCTGTATGTGAATTATTGTTTTTGCAACTTCAGAATTTGTTTTCCAGTTGAATTCAATTATTCAAATGTCTTTGTGGGAAAGAACCACTAAGAGAAATGTGAATATATGAATCTATCAAATGCTGAGCCAGTATTTTCAACAATTTGCTTACAGCTTGCACTCAGGTTTAAGCAACTATTATGTTATGGAAGGAGGAAATCACTAGTATCAAACTCTGCAGCCATATTTTCTGAGCTCCAGTTAAAATGCAAAGTTTTTCCATATCATGGTGTATGTTAGGGAACACTTACTTTGTGTGTCTGAGAAGTCTTTGCTTGTCATAATAAAAGAAATTGTGCAGATGATAAAAAGTATATCTCTGAATTTTTTTTGCCTAAATTGAAGGAATTGGATTAAATTTTTCCAGAGGTAAGCACATAGGAAAAAAATTTAAGAGGTGACTTCTATATAAAACAACCCATACCTGACTGAAAGCCAGCAGGCCTTTAATTCCTCTATGTACTTTCAAATGCCCATTCTTATTTTTCATTATGATTTTAAGATGAAACTCCTTGCCTGGATGATGATGAGTCCTCACAGCAGAGGAGCCCTATCTCTCACTCACCTGTAGGGTATGCAAAAAAATCACTCTTCCAACAAATGCACCATCCTCAGCTCTACCCTGCTGGCCAGGACAGTTGGCTGATATGTGAGGAGACAGAAAAATTTCTTCTCATCCCCTCTCTGCATTTTTTGCTCCTTTGACGTGGTTTGTTGCTTTTTATCTTCTTGAAAGACACACTAAAGAAATACTATCATGCCCACAGAATGCAGGGAAACCATGTGAAATAGGCCAAAGGACTTTTTCTTCATTCTTGCACCACAGGAGAAGATGAGATCCTTATGAAATTAATTTAAGAAAATGTTACATCAAGCAGAGCTGTAAGCTCTTCATAGGAAAAGGCAGAAGATATTGGGCTAATGGGCAATGTGTAACAGAGTTCTGCCTGCTTGATTCCACAAGAAAAACTGGTTTTATGCTTGTTAACCGGATTAATGAGTTTTTCTTGATTGGCATAGGGTTCTGGCAAAGCAAGAATTAAAAAACAAGTTGAAATGAACATTACCATTGTTTTAATGCAATTGGAATAATTGCCTTCTCATTCTCCCAACAACCTCTGAATATTAGCTTTATTAAAGTAAGGTTCCAAAATTTTAAAAAGTGTTGTATTACATTCTCAGTTTAATAAAATAACTTGGCATATAACTCTACAGAAACAAGGGAGAGAATATAATACCAGCAGGGTTTCTTGTTCATTAAAGAATTGACTTTTTAAACTCTCAAGCAGATACATTTGGGACTTGTCAGCAATGAAGCAAAATAGTACATTTTGAGCTTCAAGAGTATTATTTCTCAATAATTTTAAATCACATAATAGGACATTTTACACAGCTGAATGTTTATTGCCCTTTCTATTTTCTTCCCTTTATCTTCATTCTCTATTTTCGCATTACCTTAGAGTTTCTCAGAATCTATGTTCTGTAAAACAAACCCTTACATTTTCTTGCTAGCCTTCTGTGTTCTGACCAGGCAACAATAAAGGAGGCAAAACTGATGAAGATAGGATACTTATCATACTAAGAAGCTTTAAGAACGATGTCTCAGTTGCATCAGGGAAACATCTTAAGTAGGTATCCTGAGAAAAACAAGTTTAATTAAAATGGTTGGCATGTACCTGTGGTATTGATGCCTCCATTTGAGCTGAGAAGAAATGTTTCCTTTACAGTTAGTTCCAGTGCACAACCCATGTCAACCTATGTTAGTTACTGAACCACCAGACGTCTTCAGAAATCTTCATTTTTGTACATTTTCTTTTAAGATAGTCTCTATGACCTGCTCAAATGCAGGGTTTTACACAGGAGATTTCTAAAATAAGGTGTGATAAAACAAGATCCAGACAGGTAAGGGGTTTGTAGTGCTTTCTAGGTTTGTAGTTCCATTCTCAGGCATAAATTAACCATCAAATTTCAAAGGGCTTTTTTTCCTCAGGTTAAATTGTTAGGAACTAGTAATGTTTCTCTCTTACTCTGAAGTCATAACACCAATATATAGCTGTCCTGATATCTCTAAAAAGCAAAATACTTATTATAGTTATAAATACAAGCAAAATACTTGTTATAAACTGAGTCATTAATTAACATAGGGTTGTTGGGAGGCATTTTTGGATGACAGGTATAAGGATGTGTGAAGCAGGTGTTCTCTGGACCAGACTTCAATAGTGTAATTTCATTATGTGATATGACTGATAGTGAGTGGACTCAGTGACCCATAAAGCCTTTCCCAGTCTTCAGGGTGTTAAATGTGTTCTCCTAAAATTATTTGTCATTCAATCCTTTTTTGCAAAATAATTGTTCAGGAGCTCGTTATCTCTCATCCTGAAAGACCTTTTCTTATTTTAAATAAATTAATTGGCATACATAATCAGTACTTTCTTAGAGTGCCTTTAAAAAGAAATCTGGGATATCACTTGCAGGAACACCCAGAACAGAAAATGCCTGTCATGCCTGTCAAAATTTTGGAGACTTTTCTTTTGACATGAACTCCTTTTTATTTTTTCTTCTTTTTTTAGCACTTTACATCTTCAAAGTATTTATAAGCATTTTGTGATCACATTTATTATTTCTATTTATAAAATATGACTGTCTCGAGGACTAACAAGAGAGAAACTGGAACTTTTTTTAATTCACACACAGTTATTCAGCTATACAGTAAATGTCCTCAAGCTGCAGACACTGATAATTTTCTTATACAGCCTCTCCTTCACTCTACTAGTACCTCAAAGAATCCTATCAACTTAAATCTAAGAAGAGCTCTGAATTAGCATTGATAGACATTGCTTTGATATCTCTTTACACCAAAAGATGAATTTAGGAGCATCTGAAACAATCTGTGATTTCAGCTCTTCTTAGACAATCATATTTGGTTGGACAAAGCAACATAACATTTCATAAACATTATAAAGGACTACAGCAAGCCCATGAGAACTACGTAGTGCAGGCTGGTACTGCACCTCATGAAAGTACTTGTAGCTGGCGGGCAGGAGGTTGTTTTCTACTTCTCCTCTGCCCTATGTACATCAGAACTTGAACTGAGTCCCTCTTATTACCAAAAAGTACTCTTACCACTAGGCATTCCGATATTTCTAGGAATGAGCTCTTTTTTCAACACCCCTGTAGCCTGCAAAACTGTTTTAACCATCACTGAAGCAAGGACTTCAACTGACTTTAATACCTCCAAGCTAAAATGTCATAACCAGAAAGCTAAAGAACCAGGCTTTCATATTTATTTCCCTGTCTGTCAAAATGAATACTCAATTATTTACAAAAAGTGGAACAGCTTCAGCAAGCGAGACTGAAATGCACCAATAGGCATGCTAGAGAGATAGAAAATCTATATTTAAAATCAGAGAGAGGAGGTAGATGAAACTGCATCTTACACTACCCCAAAAGCTGCTGCAAACATCAGGACTGAAGAGACAAGAAAAAGAAGGTAAACAGAAGAACATAGCATGAGGCATTAACATTTTTGAATTAATTTCCCTTGTGAATTCAATCCTTTGCTCCCAAATTTCCTCTGCATTGCTAAAGCAGCAAAAAATTTAGCCAACATTATCTGGGGTCAACCAAGATATTTCCTTCAATCTAAAACAATTTTTATTTTTGATCCTTGGGAGTTGGGAGAGAAGCAACCAAACAAATCATCCTTTCAGGTTGACCCAAAATAACTTCTTTCTTGTTCTTTGAACACTGAACCAGAAAAACATCAGTGATACATACAGCTCTGTTCTGGAAGTCGACAAATATATGGGCTGCTAGGAAATAACAAGGAGTAGTTCTAACAAATAAAGGATATTTTTGCAGATATTGTGTGCTTCAATCTCAGGAAAACTTGTGTGGGAATTATAACCTTGAGCAAATAATTCATTCTTGAACAGCCAAATTAAAGAGATAAAAAAGGTGACATGTAGGAAGCTTGTAGTCTAAATAGTTAAAGGTGTCATAGAGAAACACTAGCACCATTAACTTCCACCACAACTAAACTTAAAGACAGTGCACAGTCTGGAGTGCTCATTATTTAATCTTCATTAGGAAAAGCTCACATTCCTAACCAGTCTCATTGCTAGCACTAAACCAATCTAAGTGATTCTACTTGAAAGTGGAAGGGGCAAGAGAAGAATAGTAAGTGTATGGAGGATAGATTGCAGCTTCATAGCCACAGATAAGTGGGGTAGATAACGTCCCAGTCCCTAGTCTTTGCTGCCAGAACATTTGCAACCCTATAAGCTGATCCCAGAAATAAGAATCTGGGTATCCAGCGAGGCATTGATCTTGTTAACTGTAATAATTTTGCTGAAAAAAGCGTCTGGTTTGGGATAATAAATACCCCTTTGTTCTCCATTCTTGCAAGTTGTTTGCCCTGGCCCACTGATATTGCTTCCTACAGAAGCTGACTATCTCTCATACATTTCTCATTCAAGTCTTAATTTTTGCTCTACTCAGCCAGGACATGCAGCTGTCTCAGAAGGAGATCATTGTGAAGTCAACGAAGCAACAGTATTTATGCCATATGGAAATCCAGCATGCAGACTGGAGCACCACACAGAAAGACAAGTTAACCTACCCTCTCCCTAGCAAAATTTACAGGCATAATACAGCCCCGAAGTATCCCAAGGGAAAATATTTAACATATGTCTCGGGAGACTCATATAATTTCAAATTACTGAAGTTGCTGCTAAAGGTCCATACCGATAAGGAGGCCTGGCTATCTATGTTACAGCCACTGGCTTCATTAAAACTGTCCAGAAAATGGCAATGCTCATATGTTATCACACTTGGGAGGCAAGAAGCAGATTAAGAGAATGGGCTGCAGTGGGAATGTAAGTAACCCCATAGTGGCCTCATTCAACATCCTTTATCCCTTTGTACTGGGAAAGCTCCATTCAGAAAAATGAAATTGGGATGTCCCTGGAGGGAGCAATGGCTCTGCTCTTCCATGAGCTGGTGCCGGTCAAAGGCAATCTGCCTTTCAGCACAAAGCAGTGGTTTTACGGGGCTCAGCAGCAGCCAGGCAATTATTGAACTGGATGTGTTTCACATGCTTAGCCATCAGTTATACCTGAGGCTCACTGAAGCTAAAAGTCTGGCCTCTCCAGGTCTTTCTTGCTGTCAGATCAATCATGTTAGTATGCTTGCACCAGCAAAGAAAACTTAGCGACTGTCTCTTAGGGCTAGAGGGACAGCATGCAGAGCACAGGAAAGGCGCAGGGCCAAGTGTTACGTGCCATGGATGTATCTGCTTTGAAAGACCTCTAATATACCCAAACTTGAACAAACTTGGGTTATCTAGAGAAAACCACTGGGAAGCAACTACATATTTGCAGCGTATAATTCCTTTAAAGGGATCCAGGGAGCATAAGCAGCCCCAGTCAGTGATGAGCAGCGGCAGTTCGCTTGGAAGAACTGACTTCCCTCTGCCCTACACAAGCTCATGAAATGCCCATCCCAGAATTATAGGAGACAGGCTTGAAACAAGCCTGAGAATTCATCTTTCCACTCTTTGGTTTCACTGCCATACTACATCTGTTTTTTCCAATAAGTATTTGTCCTATTTTATTTTTCCTAATTCCTATGATGGGGACTCCAAATCTGCACTAGACACTCAATTCCAATATTTCTCTACCCTTAGTGTAAAGACAAAGGATCCTTCCTTTTGTGGAAATCCCATGTCACTAGCAAAGTGCAGTCCTGGACATGAGTACAGGATCATTCTTTTCATCTTAATAGCAGCTTTCTATAATTTCAGTTAAGTTATCTTTCTTACGTAGAACACGTCTTAGTGTCCCTGAGCCTTTTTGCACAACTCTACAAATTACACAGGAACACAGAAATACCAAAACCATGATCTACTGGCCTTCTTCCAAATTCCCCTATTCCTGTCAGAAAACAATTGATGGTGATTAAGGCACACATAAGCCAACCCTGCTATTAATAAGAAAGTGGAGTTTTGTCTTTGTGTCCCATAACTCATTGAAAGATCATAGGGGCAGAGGCTGTACTTGCACTGTGCTCCCACCACGCCCAGCTCACGATTACCTGCCTGCAGTGGAGCAGTGCAAACAACAGTCAAGGAGATGACAGTGCAAGAGGCGAGACCAAAAAAAAAATCACAGTTAAGCTGTGCTGAGAAGAATTTCCTCTTAGCAAGTGGTGGTATCCTATAGTGGTATCACAAGGACATTTGTGTCAGAGTAAGGATTACTACTTTAAGTATTTTGGATACTTCCATCCCTATCATTTCAATGCTTTACATTTTCAAGGCAAGGAAAAAGATAAAAAGTTACACAGCAAAGTCATACATTTAAAAAAAAAATAAAATTCAAATATTCAGAACGTACCTAGGCGAATTAGCAACTTGTGACTTATTTTGTTAGAATGAGTTGAAGTACAGCATTTCTACAATTTACTACACCAACTTCTAATGAATTAAATAATCGCTTAATTTTCCACTTTATAATCTCTTCTCCCCTTTGTGATATATTGCTGAGACAGAATGGGTAATATTTGTTTATTTAGTTATTTAGTTATTCCTTTTTTTTTTTAAATGAACTGACTTACAGCTAATTTCTTGACAGTTACTTTTTTTCTCCTTCTACTAATTGACATAATTATAACAAAAACTAAAGTCAAGCCATGTTTCAAAAGATAAAACTTTTCTCTGATGGGAGAGAGAACAATTCCCAGCATCCTTCAATACAGCAGTTAATTTTCTAGTGCCTTAGTTTTGAAAAGCTTGCAGATCTGCAAATAAGAAAATGGAAACTGCATGTCAATATAGTGCTTTGTCCTGTTTTTTATTCCTTGGTTAGTTTACCTTTAGCCATAAAACGGTAAAGTAAACAAATGAAATCAAGAATCTAAAGATCAGTGTGTTATAAAGGAAGCATGGTAATTCAATTCAGTAGACATTACCTGTTCAGCAAATGTTTCATGGATAACTCATTACCATGGACACTCAGAGACACTCCCAATGAGCCATTTTCCATCAGAATATGCAGTACCCTAAAAACCCTTTTAAAATCAAGTCAGTTTTCCCAGAATTTCATTTTCGAAGTAAAAAAGGAAGGGAATTGTCAAGAGGGTTGAAATTCCTTTGACAGTGTATGCAGATCAAAGGTTTTCTTATTTTTAAAAAGTCTACCATAATTTGAATATTTTAATTGTGTGTTGCTATATTTTGTAGTGCAAAAATTGTCAACCTCAGAATTAAATGCCTCAATTTTCCAGAAACAAAATATTTCTAACCACCTGCTACCATTTCATAGAAAATTTCTTTCAGATGACTTTAAAATCTTTTGTTTCAATTCCCATACAGAACATAATCAAATTGTAAAATTTCAAAATCAATCACTTAGCGGCACTTCCATTCAACTTGCATTCATGGCTCTTAGGCACATGGGTTAGTAGTGTATATGGCAGTGCTGGGTTAAAAATTTGACTCAATGATCAAAAGAATCTTTTACAGACTAAAAGACTCTATGATTCAAACTCTTATACTCACTATGGGATACAAATCAAACCCCTCCTTGTGCCACTTAACATCTATTTTTGTTCAGGAGAATGGTTTCCTCTGAAGGACAGTGTGGGAGCTGTCACATCCACTTCAAGATAGTGCAGGTCTAGTGAACAGTTTTAGGAACTGATTTTTGAGATGCTAAACCAGGCCTGAAAGTCCCAGATTCTGGCAGTGTTCTACTATAATTTCTTGACTTGCTTTATGTAAAATCAGGATAACTTTTCACATAGAATGCAAACAGGATAAGTAAAAACTCCCAACCAACCAAAAAAAAACCCACAAAAGCCAACAACAGCAACAAAAAAAGACCCAAACAACCAAATAAAACAACCCCCCAACAACAAAACAAACAAATGAAAAACCCCAAAGCAAAACAAAAACCACACGCCACCCTGCATTTTTAAATAGTGATTTATATGATTTATGTAACTCCCAGTGGCATTTTTCAATTTTTTAGGTGCCAACACTGCAAATCAGGTTTAGGAATGTGATTCGCATTTGAGATCAAAGATGATCCAGTGGTCAGAATCACACCATACATTACAAAGACAAGTATTGTAGTTTAATACAAGGGCCCTAATAATATTTATCACTTAGGATGTATTCAATAAGCACACATGGCAATTCTTTGTCCCATCTTTGCTACTGCCACTCCATTTTGGGGATAAAGTAGCCTTTGTAGTTTCTCTCAATATATCCCATGTTTCTTTAAGTCTCAACCTTCATTACCTCTGTCTTCTTCTGTTTCTTCATAACAAGGTTCCCATATTTCCTGTCTGCTGCTCTGGGGAAAATCCACATTGAAATCTTTAAATAAAGTTCACTTCTAAAGAGAGCCATTAAGCAAGTATCATTTGGTTTCATATGAAGAAGAGAATATGGAAATAAACATACAAGATGCTGTTTTCTAGAGAGGGCTGTTAGTAACCCCTGTAAACTGAGTCATGCAAAGGTATTTAATGTTGAGATAAGGATAGAAAAAGTATTTCAATGAAAGAGTGAGTATACTTCAGAATACTTTGAAGACTACTCAGTCAGATGAAGCAATCCAAGCCATTCAGTTAAGAACACTGGGGTGCTAGAGTGTGTTCAGTGAAGGGCAATGAAATGGTGAAGGGTCTAGAACACAAGTCCTATGAGGAGAGGCTGAGGAAACTAGGGTTATTTAGCCTGGAGAAGAGGAGGCTCAGGGGTGGCCTTATCACACTACAACTACCTGAAAGGAGGTTGTAGCTGGCTGGGGGTCAGTCTCTTCTCCCAGGGAAGTAGTGACAGGACAAGAAGACATAGTCTCAAGCTGCACCAGGGGAGGTTTAGGTTAAACAGTAGGAAGAATTTCTTCACAGAATGGGTGATTAGACATTGGAATGGACTGTCCAGGAAGTGGTGGAGTAACCATCCCTGGAGGTGTTTAAGGAAAGATTGGACATGGCACCTAGTGCCATGGTCTAGTTGACTTGGTGGTGTTAGGTCACAGGTCAGACTTTATGATCTCAAAGGTCTTTCCCAACATGATTGATTCTATGATCCTGTGAAGCCCTGGACTGAGGAAACACTTTGCTAATGTAAATTAAAAAAAGAGGTATGACCAGGAAAAGATTATTCTGGTAACACAATAATGCAGGAACTTCTCTTTTTTCTTACTTCAAAAACACAAAAAGCCTCTACCATGAAAAGAATATTTGGGGTTCCTCCCTTACAAAAAAAAAAAAAAAAAAGAAAAGAAAAGAAAAGAAAAATGGTTTATTCTGCTTTGAAAATAAATATTTATTCCTCAGCTGTTCTTTTATATTTTAAAATATGGCAATGCAATTCTTCATCTATATTCATACTTAACAGGAATAGATATGTTCCCTGTAGATATATAGGGCTGATCATATTCTCCAGCAGATGAGGCAGTTGAACACATACCACATTTGCCAAAGTCTGTAAAATTGATCACTTTAAATCACAGTTTAGGAAATATGTGTGCATGTTTTTACTTCCAGACCAAGCAGAAAAAAATCTGATTCCTCATTCCATACACCAGCTTCTTGAAAAAAAAAACCCAAGTAAATTTCAGATTAACATCAATATGTTTCCAAGTTTAAAAGTCTAACTTCCTGAATCTTTTTACTCATAATTTCTCAGAAGTACTATTCGTTCACATGCCTGACAAATTTGGTAGCCTTCTATGATGGGGCCACTAAATTTGTAGATAGGGACAGAAAAATGATATCATCTATCTGGACCTATGCAAGGCATTTGACACTGTCCCACATGGCATCCTTTTTTCTAAATTGGAAAGTCATGAATTTGAAGTGTGGATGACTCGGTGAATAAAGAACTGGCTAGATGTTCACACGCAGAGTGTTGTGGTCATTGGCTCATTGTCCACA
>NW_008685882.1:0-263 GCF_000695815.1 Acanthisitta chloris | reverse complement strand
TCCGTCCTGTCCCCTCCCCGGTGCCATCTGTCCCCCCCTCCCTGCGCTCTGTCCCCGCCTGTCACAGCCTCACTCAAGTTCAAGGTTCAAACTCCACGGGGACTCTACCTGGGACCGACGGGGACACGCGGGGACCGAAGGGGACACACAGCGACCTGGTGTCCCCTTACTGCGTGGGGACAATTCCCCCGCACAGGGGGACACCAGCTCAGGTATCAGCACGGCAGGGGCCAGTGGGGACCGGAGGGGGCATCAGGGGGCGG
>NW_008685881.1:0-10846 GCF_000695815.1 Acanthisitta chloris | reverse complement strand
TTCAGCTTTCTCTCTATCCAAACTCCCGGATCCATTTCTGCCTGACTACTCTCCAGCCACTCTGTCCCAAGCCTGTAGCACTGCATGGGATTGTTATGGCCAAAGTGCAGGACCAGCACTTGGCCTTGTTAAACCTCATCCCGTTGGAACCAGTCACAGTCAGAGCTGTTTAGGGTGAGAAAGAGCTTTGAGTCATCGAGTCCAGCATCTCCTCCAGCATTGCCAAGCTCAACACTAACCCGTGGCCCCAAGTGCCACATCCACATGGGTTATAAATCCCTACAGGGGTGGTAACTCCTCCTCTGCCCTAGGCAGTCTGTGCTGGGGCTAGACAGCCCTTTCTGTGAAGTGCCCACATATTACAATAAAATACTTTGACTCAGGACTGAGGTTTTAACCCCAACAAGGTTAGGAAATGTTAAGTTTGTCTAAATAGTCTTCTTCTCTGTTTTGTAGGTAAATGTCAGCTCTGCCACAGGTGGGGTCAGTCACCACAAAGAAGCTACTCAAAGGGTCTGAAACACACAGCCTTGCTCAGATGGTTTTGACATTTCTGCTCTGTAAATAGATGTGTCATGAAAACACCTTCACATGAGTTTGCTGTGGAAGTAGGTTCTGTAGGTACCTCAGAGTGTGGATGGAGAGTTATCCAAAAACAGACTGAAGAGAAGTACATGCCAAAAGACAGCACCTGAAAATCTCCCAGGAATCAATAAGCCTCAATAATAAGGAATTACTTAATAGGCCAGAAGTCTGCCTGAATCTGCCAGTAAGAAATGCAGGACACTACAAGTTTGCTCCATCCATGCGAGGGTTCCAGCATCAGCAAGGGGCTGTCTAACTCCAGCTGCATCCAGAAAAATGGTGCACTACACTGACAGAGACAAGGGGATTCTCTTTACACCTGAAGAAACAAGGAACCCTTTCACAGAACCATGGAATCATTAAGGTTGGTAAAGACCTTTAAGGCCATCAAGTCCAACCATCAACACAGCACAATGTTCACCATTAAACCATGTCCTCAAGTGCCATATCCACATGTTTTTTGAACACTTCCAAGGACAGTGACCCCATCACTGCCTGTTCCCTGTTCCAATGCTTGACAACCCTTTCAGTGAAGAATTTTTCCCAATATCCAACTTACACCTCCCCTGGTGCAACTTGAGGCCATTTCATCTTGTCCTGTTACTTGTTACCTGGGAGAAGAGACCAACCCCCATTTGGCTACAACCTCCTTTCAGATAGTTGTAGAGAGGGATAAGGTCCTCCTTGAGCCTCCATTGAGAGACCTGGTGAACACCCACCTAGAAGCTATTGGGGTATCAGTATGAGCCTCTGTGTCTGGGTAAGTAGCTGGGCTTGGCCTTACAGCTGTTGCTCCAGCTGGAAAACTGAGAGGGAGCATGTGTGTGTGAGTAAAGGGCGTGATAAGTTGCCTACTGTTAATAAAAACAGCTGGACTCTATTCATAGAAAGTGCTTAATCAATAAATGGTGTTCTGATGAATATTTGTGATATGTGTCTCCCTGTGACTTGATTCCCTAGTTGGGAAAGGGGATTTTATAACAGATGTTGGCTGGTATAATGAAAATTCGGGAACACTGGAGAAACAGGTTCCTAAGGTAAGTTTATCCCACTCCCACCATCTCTTTTCCCCTATCAATCTTCCCCTTCTCCTTTCCCCACAACAACCACACCTGTAAAACCAGCTGCTCTTCAGGCAGTTGTTATGCATGTCCAGGAGTGTGACTGTGGCCCTGATCATGTTTCCAAAAGATCTGTCACTGGGTATTTTTGTCAGCTAAGTGCACAGGACCCATTTCTTCCTCAGGGAAGTAAAATAAATATTGAAAAGGCTATTAGCTGGTGAGTTGGGTCTAGACATTTGCTCGCTGCCAGACAGGCCAGACAGAGAGCCTGAGGGCTTATGCAGGAGGACAAGGGCACTAATGAAGGAGGAGGATTTCAAGGTGGGCTGTGCTGACACTGATGTGCTCTTTTGTCACTGAACCCAAACCCCTGAGCAGTGAGCTGCTGTCGCAGCTTGTGGATGTTGTGCTTTTCATGTTCTCTGCAGCAGTGCTGTTTGTCCCAAATCCACACTTTCTATTTATGATCCATGAAGGTGGGGGTTTGTGGGAGAGTCGGATGATGGGTGGGAGTGATGTGAGACACTGAAAGCTGTCACTGCCACCATCTGCTGTGTTGCCTGAGCAAACCTCTGCAGTAGCCCATGGACTAGCAGCTCTGCACTAATGCTTTCTCTGCTGCTCATGTCACAGCCTTGTCACCTTCCCCTCTTCTGGTCTCCCTAAAGTCACCTGGGTCACAAAGTGAGGTCAAGAGGTAGCACTGAGAAGAGAAGGTCCAGGTGTGTGTGGAGCAGGAGTGCAGACTGGCAGAGCTGAAGCAGATGGGGCATCCTGGAAGGGCTTTGTATATCTGGAGGACACATGAAGAATCCAGGCAGTGCAGAGGGAATGCAAGAAATGCATGAAATGACCTTAAGTTGCACCAGCGGAGGTTCAGATTAGATATTATAAAAAACTACTTTCACTGAAAGAGTAGTCAGACATGGCAATAAGCTGCCCAGGGAGGTGGTGGAGTCACCATCTCTGGAAGTGTTTAAGAGGTGCCTGGATGTGACACATGGGATATGGTTTAGGGGTGATTATGGTGGTGCTAGGTTGACAGTTGGATTAGATGGTCTTGAAGGTCTCTTCCAACCTTGATGATTCTTTGAAAGGTGTGAAGAAGGGGAAAATCTGTTTGGGGAGACTCCTTGCAAAGCCCTTACATCCCTCATAACTCCCTGATATGTCTCCTTCAGGCACTATCCCGTGACTCTAGTTGAGCCCATGCATTCCTCATACAACCCATCATCAGCTTCCCATCCTGTCAGCTTCCTCTTGGAGAGGAAAACTGAGGAGCAAGGACAAAGCTGTAGTGGTGATGTGAGATGCAGAAACCATGAAGGGACCAGCTCACAACCAGTGAGCTCTGGAGGAGGAGGAGGAATCATTGCCAAGGCAGCAGCAGAGAACACAGACACGAAAAAATAAACAAACAAAACCCTGTAGCAATTAAACATTCTGACACAGAGTTCGACTTGCCTTATAATTTTGTGTGGTTTTATGTTTTTGATGAGGTTTTTAAATTATTTTTTATGGTTAGCATTTTAAGCCCTTCCAGAATATGGAAATGCAGCTGAACTTTAAAGCATATGAAAACAATGGTGCACGAAAATATGTTTAAATGTCATTCCCACAACAGACCCTTAACTCTGCCATGTTAGAGCAATTCCCTGGTGCACCAAGAATCTGCATTCAGTTGTAATTACACCTGACTGGGCCAGAACTATATTCAATAAACTTTTCTCTATTTGGGCTTTCTGTTAGGGAAACAATTGCAATTAGACAGAAGAGGATGATCAGCCATCGGAATAATCCTCCCAGGGAAGTGGATTCTCCAATATTGGACACTCTTCAGATTCAGCTGCACAGGGTTCAGGGCCATTCTGTCTAGACCATGATTTTGCCAAGAAATGTTGAACTAAATAATCCTTGAGGTCCCTTCCAACCTGGTATTCATGATTTTGTGCTAAGTTACTACCTGGAGTGCTGTCTGCCCACACTGTTCAAGAACAGCAGGAGGGAAGGTGTGCAGTTACTGTGCCTGATGAGAATATGCTCTCACTGGAGTGTGAATTTTCATTCTCTTAAATTCTGTAAACTCCTCCTGAGTATCACTGTGATAGGTTCTTATAAAGACATGTTGTTCCTATTGAAATACTTAAGCTTGAAAAATGGGAGTAATTTAGATAATATATGATGAATCTAAAGTCTAAACATGAGGTTTGCATCATCTGTTTTCATCCCCAAATCTCTCCTGTTTAAGATACCTTACAGTGCCATAATTACACGTTACAGCACTGTTTCTGTTTTAAATTCAATGTTTTATGTAAAAATAGTTACTTAGATACATTTTACAGAAGTCATGAGCCCTGCTTGAAATCCATAGCCCAAGTCTTCCTCCTGCACATGTTATCGCTGGGTGAGGAACGATCAGAGTTTCCTGCTAATCACATCACCATCTTCATAGTCCATTGGAAATCTCTTCTTAAATTACATTAATCAATCACAGTTAACATGAGTTCTGAAATGCAAGCTGCAGCTTAAAAGTGGTTTAATTTAATGGATGGTCTTTTCAGAGCCTAGAAGTTATTGATAATAGGAACCAGAGAGTTAGAAATGTGCCAGGGCTTCATCAGGAAATCCATCCATGCTGTGCTGCTTTAATCAAGGAAGCTGCTTGCATAATGTGGAGAGAGCTCGTGCTCTCCCAAATATGTGGCTGGTGAAGAAACAGATGGTGATGCTAACCCGAAAGAATCAGGCTATAAATACCTTCCAGATAACAATATAAATGGAGATAATTATTCACAGTCTAAGGAGATGGTAGGACAATTAAGCCAGCTCATAAGCAGGAGGTCCAGGGGAGTAAAAACCAGGATCTCCCTAACACAATAAGCAAGTATTCCCTGAATGCAGCCAGTTCCTGAAACTTCTGGAAGCAGTGGTACCTCTGACAGGCAAGGGAGGGGCACAGAAGTAAATAAAAATTAAAAAAATTAACAATAGCCCAGAGGAGGCCACGAAGCTGATCAGAGGACTGGAGCACTTCCTCTGTGTAGATAGGCTGAGAAAGTTGGGGCTGTTCAGCCTGGAGAAGAGAAGGTTGTGTGGAGACCTCATAGAAACCTTCCAGTATCTGAAGGGACCTACAGGGAAGCTGGAGAAGGACTCTGTGTTATGAAGTGTAGTGATAGGACAAGGAGTAATGGGGATAAATTGAAAGAGGTGAAATTTGTATTATACATTAGGAAGAAGTTTTTCCTGTGAGGGTGGTGAGACACTGGCACAGGTTGCCCAGGGAGGTTGTGGATGCCTCAACCCTGGCAGTGTTCAAAGCCAGGTTGGATAAGGCCTTGAGCAACCTGCTCTGGTGGGACGTGTCCCTGCCCAGGGCAGGAGGGTTTGGAACTTCATGATCTTTCAGGTCCATTCCAACCCCTTAACATTCTATGATTCTATGAAATCAGTAAAAGCTCTTAGACTTATATCATAGAATCATAGAATGTTAAGGGGTTGGAATGGACCTGAAAGATCATGAAGTTCCAAACCCTCCTGCCCTGGGCAGGGACACGTCCCACCAGAGCAGGTTGCTCAAGGCCTTATCCAACCTGGCTTTGAACACTGCCAGGGTTGAGGCATCCACAACCTCCCTGGGCAACCTGTGCCAGTGCCTCACCATCCTCACAGGGAAGAATTTCTACCTAAGATCTAATCTAAGCTTACTCTCTGTCAGTTTGAAGCCATTCCCCCTCGTCCTGTCACTCCATGCTCTTTTATAAAGTCCCTCTCCAGCTCTCTTGCAGGCTCCCTTCTGGTACTGGAAGGCCACAATTAGATCACATCAAGGCTGCCTCTTTTCCAGGCTAAATGATCCCAATTCTCTCAGCCTTTCCTCCTAGGAGAGATGCTCCATCCCTCTAATCCTCACGGTGTCCCTGCTCCGGGCATGCTCCAGCAAAACAAAATTTGTAGGACAATTCCTTTTGGCTAATGCAGTCCTTTTATTTTTTTTTCTTTTTTTTCAGGACTCTGTTGGTATTCCATCCACTAGCAGCAAAAACTCCTGTGGGCTCTCATGCAGACAGGTTATGGTCCCAGAGCAGCACCGTGCGGAGCGGCAGTGCCAGCGACGCCAGTGCCTCGAGGTAGCAGCTACAGAACTAACCCAGAGGGTTAAAAGGGAACGTTTTCCATAAAGAAAATTACTTCTCTGTACGAGCCCTGAAATACAGCAGCTCTCAGCTGAATTAATCCCCACAGTGCACTTGCAAACATTGAAGACATAAAAGAATGTGTCCTGCAGCACAAACACTGCAGGCACGAATGGGTACGGCACGGAGGCAGCATGCCCAGCTCAGGCTCTGTTCCCTTTAAAGCAAAAATGCCTCTCTGGACCCCCACAGAGACTTGGATTTCAGCTGAACCCATGCATATTTCAACAGCAAAGCATTATTATTTTGTCTTGGTCATAAAATAAACAGTCTTTTGTAGCCCAGCATTGGCTGGCTTAGTGGGTGTGCTCACTCCTAAGCCTCCCTAATCTCTGTGTACAGGCCAACTGAGGCACATACCCATTTTTTCCTCAGAAAATCAGGGAGTTGTATACTTAGGGCCAGTTTTAGACCTAATAGAAGAGCTCACAGTGTTTCCTCACCTTTTTCCAGCACATGGATTCAAGAGGAACCACTTATCAGCTCTCCAAGAGGAGAAAGAGGAGGAAAACCTTAGGGTTGTGTTGACAGCTGGATCTGGTTCCTGCTGCAGGATTTCAGCTTAATTGCTTTGAATATTTCCAACATAGAAGTGTGTATTTCTCTGCTCATAAACATCCTCAAAGTCATCTGGATTGCCCTAAAAATCCCTACACAGGGGAATAATGAAAACACTGGTGGTGTCTGAATGGAGAGCATCACTGTTTCACACTAAAACACAGTGTGCATCCCACCCAGGTGTCCTGATATCACGTTATCCATGGCAAAATCCCTGTGGTGGGATCTTTCAGCCCCTCTGTGCCATCATCTGAGGGATGAAGTGGCAGTTCTGACACTGCACTTCTTTAAAACCTGTGGGTTCAAGGGTTTGGTTTAACCTCAGGTTTTGAGAAGCAAAGAAAAGCTGAAGTTTTCTAAGTGTCTGTTTGATCTGAACAACTCTATTTTAGATGGTGGAGAAGCTGAGGGCTTAATATCAGACCAAGGCTTAGGGTTAGCTTGCTCTGGAGTAGTGGGGCAAGCACTTCTTTTATTGTCAGCCTAATTTTGTAGTGGAGAATATAGGATGGGGGGAAAACATATCCAAGGCTATAGGGAATTGACAGCTGGCTCATGTTCTAGCTGAGGCTCCAATATGCATGGGGATGGCTTCCTCAGCACTTCATCTCTGGGAAAATTGTAATATGTGGTGTACCTTGATATTAACTGCATTGAGTTTTTTACAGGATATGAAGGGCTGTATTGTGACTCAGTTATGGAGGGGAGCACTGGCCCTCCCGGGCTGTATTCCCAGAGCAACCACAACTGATTCCTGTGACCTTGGAGTAGTCAGCAGGAGCCTGGTTCCACTCTGAAGAGTGAGTGTGTAAAAATGGCATTTCCTACTCAGCAGATCTGGTCCCTCTGTGCTCTCCAAGCCACATCTGCTGACTTTAGTGACAAAAATAAGTTTTTACAGCTCTAGTGCTCTGTGAGCATTTCAGAATCACGAGAGCTGGGGAGGCAGAAGCTCAATCCCGTGTCCCTTTCTAGGATTGATGACTGTAAATCCCAGCCAGCAGTGAGGTTGCACTGGCATGGCTTGGCCTTGCCCAGCTTTCCTCTTAGTGCTAGCAGTGAGGAACATGGGAGAAAGGAGTCCAAGTTGATTCTCTTGGTTGAGTTTTAATTGCAGATGGCATTTATCGGATTTGCAGTCGGAGTAAAAAGAAATCTGCTCATCTGTAACATGATTACATTTGAGATAATTCATTGGTGGCAAACTGCCTGATACATTTTTCAAGGTGGACATGTTTTAAAGACAAGTAACAGGGGATGCTGTTCTCACTGTCCATGAGTTAGGCTCGTGGCTACTCCATTCCAGTGGCTGCTGTTCAGTGGGAAGAGTCGTCCCCTTAAAACAGATGCTACCAGCTGGTGTAAAGGTGAGTCGTGTGATGGAGATATGCACTGATTTGTGTGCTGGATGTCCCCAATATTCAATTTGGGAAAGTCATTCAGCAGCAAAATTAATGGTAACTATTTTAAAATTGCCTTTACCTTCTGTGGCATGTCCTGACACACTTAGGAGAGCTGAAACATCACAGGTGCCAGGAGTAGCAGCATAATGCACAGCATTCTGATGTCAGGACAGTGATTTTTTAGTTCATTTTATACAGACAAAATGTGTCTTCATATATATTTTTATGTGACCCAGTCTCTTAATGAGGATATGGTATTGGTACTTTTTGGTTTGTGCAATAAGACTGCAACAGGAAATCACCTTCTAAATAAATCTGCTGGATTATTATTCTGTACAACAGAGTTTGCTATTATAATAATACACATATTTTATAAAGGACTCTAATAAAAATTAGGTCTTATTATTTCCACTTTACAGAAGGGGAAATGAAGGCAGAGAGCAGTGAAGTTCAGTTCTGGAAGTCATCTAACAAACCAGAGCTGGGAATGGGATGAATCCCACTCTTTTCGAGCTACGCTACCTGCATGGAAGAATAAACCAGCTTATATCCCAGTTTAGTCTCTGAGTTTCACCTGAGGTGAGAAGTTCTGAAGGACAAGATCAATAGAAGATTGCACTGAAATGTCTCAAACCAGAGCAATGGTAAGAAGGGAAAGGAATGGATATTCCTTAACTTGCTGTGGAAGTGGGGCTGGTTTTGTCTGGTTACATATATGCTCCCTGGTGTACTGATCTGAGTTAGAAAACATTATTTCCAATTAGTAAACCATAGAAATAAATAACAAAGGAGTGCTCTCTGGTGATTACTGATTTCTGCTTCTTTCATCATGCCTCCTTCCTTCAGTCTGCAGATATTTTTGTTGATAACGCAGAAGCCTGTGATTTTGGCAGGTTATGCAGGGTAGAGAAACTTGCAGTGTATGGGGAATTTGCAATTTTAGGCAGAGAAAAAAACCATAGATAACCAGCTATTTTGATTACAGTGATTACCAGTGAAATATTTAACCTTGAGAGGACACAGTGCCCATCTGAGTTCAGATGGCAAGGGGGAAGTGAAAATCTCTCCAGTCTATTAAGTGCTCTGCATCCTTAGAGAACAGGAGAGCATCCTTTACACATGCTTTACATTTTAAGTAACTTTCCCAAGAACTGTAAAGGTTAGATAGAAAAGGAGTTGAAAACAATATCATAGACTCACAGAATGGCATGGGTTGGAAGAGACCTTAAAGACCATCTAGTTCCAATCCCACTGCCATGGGCAGTGACACCTCCCACTGAAAGATCCCTTGCTCTGAGTCCCAGGTCAGCTTTTTGGGGTGAATTGTACAGCTGCTGAAGCCAAGCCTCTGGCTTGAGCCTGGTGGACTTATTGCTAAGGGCTCTGATTTCTGGAGGGAGGTGTCACTGTTTTCCTGCCCATCTTCCCACACACAGATGACTGAGCAGCTTGGGAATCAATCCTGGACCTGCCACAACGTGCAGCACTGCACTGGAAAATAAGCTCTCATTGATTTTGGTTGCCTGTAAAATTCTGGCTGCACCATTAACTTCAGAGGTGGCACCTCCATGCCCTCTTCTCAGCCAGAGCCCTTGCCCAGAATGAAACAGCCAGAACTGAAGATGAACCTGTGTAGACTTTTGGGTCCCTAATTCGGGAGTTAATGGTGTTTAAAATGTCCACAAAAATACAGCTCTTCACCCTTTTTTCCCCCCTCTGCCCTGTCTCCCTTAGAGGAGAGAGTAAACACCCTTTCTTTTCACATATTTGTATTTTATTTTTAAAGATGCTGCAGCACTAGAAATATTGATCCATGAATAACTTCCCAGATTTTACAATTCATAGAGGCAAAGCCAGAGGGTATTTTCCAATCATTTTGCCTGACCATTTGCACCACCAAACCTAACTCTGAAGTTCTTTCTGATGCCTTTTGCCAGTGACTGTCTTTATTGCTGATACAATATACCTTGACACTTTTATTTTCAACTCATGCACAGCTTAGCAATATTACCCTGAAAAAAATTTGCCCTGACCTGCAACACATCTGTCTTTTGAAAGTTTTAATATCAGATGCACAATGCTACAATTAAATGACTTGGGTTGGATCCATTTTTGTTGAAATCCAAGAAGAAAACACTCTGTTTCTCTGAAGTTAGACAGGTAAAACCTTGGGGTGTGTTTTAATATAATTGACATTTCCAGTAGCACAACAAACAGAAAAAACCTGAACAATTTCTTGATAAGAATTGCCTAATTTGCTTCAATCAGTTACATTTATTTAAAGAACTGAGTGAGAAAAATCTCACTTTGTCTGGTAAAAAAAAAAAGGAGCTTTATTTTATAGTTTGTTACTATAACTGATTTGCTTCTGTGGTAATGTATGTTCATAACAAAGTCAAGATTTTGACTCACCTGTCCCATACCATTCCTCTATCCCCTCCTAACAATTCCCACCCAAAAATCTCACCACCCCAATCACTTGATCATTGCTTTTGGTCACTTCTCACCTGTCTCTGTCCACCACAAATGCTTTGCACCTGCTGCATCTTCAGTCTGAATGAGTCATTACTGAGAGGGGTATAAAACCCTGTGTGTGTTACTGAGAGCTCATGGTGCCCCTGACACCAGGCCTGGGGGAAGCAAGAGGAAGCTAAGCTGGTCCCTTCTTTTGGTTTTTGGAGTCAAGGTATGGGTGGCTGAGTTGTTCTTTGAGCAAGTGAGTTGATATGTAAGCCACAACTTGATGGTGTAAAGGTTTTCTTTTCCTATTGTTAGTTTTGGGGTTCTTGGTGGGGAAGAAAACAAAGCAGATGGGAGGAGGAAAACATAAGTAAAATTTTCTTTCTCCTTGGCCGAATAGGTGCTTAAACCAAAGTAAGAGCAAAAAAAGGAAACTGAATTAAACTCTTCTAATACTCGTATGGGATATCATTAAGAAGTCCTTTTTGCTTGCAGAAGGAATATTAAGGAAAGGTGACCTCTCCAGCTGAAAACACCGGACGAGAATCTGTAATAGATGGCAAAGTACTAAGGGTGCTGT
>NW_008685880.1:0-18204 GCF_000695815.1 Acanthisitta chloris | reverse complement strand
CATATTAAATATAATAGTGTATTAATTACAAGGTTATTTGTTTATAAGTCCCTTTACTTCACACAGGGGATAATCACTGCCAGTCCCCCAATACACTGAAGCACTTCATACAGCAAGAAACACTGCAACAGCAACAGGTGAGAGCAGTCTTCATCTGAACACTGCTCAGCTCAAACCAGACTGATGCACATCCCTTCTTGCAGACAAGAAAATCAAACCAACGGCTCACTTGATTTTACAGAATGCACTTTTCTGGACTGGAAGACAACTGAGCAATCAAAGGGAAAAAGAATCCAGAATCCTGAATGTTGTTATTTTGGTGTCACTGTGTAGAGTGCAGCCTCATTTTAAAATTTGCAACAATTCCTGTAATTGCTGTATTGCATGCAGCTACTCCTTTCTGATCTATTAGAGCATATTTCTGTGTTATGCAGCTGTCTAAAATCTGCTTTTGCTTTAAAGACAGATGCACACAGCTGTTTAATGAATCTGTCATTTCCTTATCTTCTTCATTTCTGCAGGCTGATTATTTCTAGGTGCTGCACTGTCTTTTAGAGAAAAAAACTTGTAGGAAGAATAAGTCACATTTTCTTCTGATTTCTAATATTTATGTCAACTTGGGGAAAATATCCTCTCAACATTAAATCTTTAGAACTAAAAAAAACAAAGCGAGGGAATAAGTTGATGCATTAGACATTAAATCTGATGTGATGTTTTACAAGTTTGATCTCACAAGGAGCATGTTGTCAAAGGAAATTCTACAGCTTGTTCACATGCTCATGAACTGAATGCCATTTCGCTGCTTGATGGAAGTAATTTAGAATAATATGTTAAAATGCCATATATCATAGGCAAGCAGTTTTCTCTGAGATCTGCTGCATACAGGCTAGACTGATTTTTAAAAATGCTGTCAGTTACTGCTATAGTCTAGTACTCCTCAAGTTGACACATTCTGAATGGCAGATTGAGGATAAGAGTGAAATACATTTAATTGTGAAGAGAAAGGAAAAGCAGAAAAAAAAGAATGAAATTGCAGTGAGAATCAGGGAATATCTAAAAAGCATTCAGGTCTACAAATTGCAATCAGGATGAGAACCATAAGAAGCCTCCTAAGGCATGGCCAGGAAAGTTATATAAAAAAAATCCTGTATGAATTCTATTTGTGCGTGCCATCTTCTTTCAAAAAGGTATGGCTGAACAGCTTTAAGAACATCAATTATACTGCAAGGAAGTGATAAAGTTTGATTTTCAGTTTAGGATTAGTGTTAAGGTCTTTTTCTCTTGAGAAAATATGAGCCTAAGGTTCGAAATGGCATTTTACTGTAACTTGGACTCACAGTTCCCATCTTTAAGAATCATATTTGAAGCAGAAATAAGCTAGGGAAAAAACTTGCATGAAAACTGGATCATAGAATCATAGAATGGTTTGAGTTGGAAGGTGTTAAAGAAACTTCCCTGTCTGACCATTTAGGAGCCACTCTGGCAGTCACACCTGAGCTGACATAAAGACCCCTAGGCCCCTTTGCATCTACACATCCCACTCTAACACAGTCAGACCAGGTTTCCTTACTGGCTCAACCTTTCTGACGAAATAATCAGTGGTTTCCTGATTAGATGCAGTTTGGTTATATTTTGGGTGGCCTCAATCACACGTCATTGTGTGCTGTCAGCTAGTGAGATGGATACCTCTGAGTGCTCTGTGGGATAAAGATACACTACTTGCTGCCATTATGTCCTAGGTCACTCAGATGTTCCAGAGTAATTAATTTAAAAACACTTCATTTTCCCATCTTTCCTATGCTTCTGCTCACCTCCACATCAAGACATGGGAAAGTCCTGATAGGACACATGGTCCTACGTTTTTCTATCATGAATGCAGTCAGACTACAGCAGAAAGGCCTTCCAGCTCCTTCTCCTCTGTTGCCAAATCCCTTTCCTCCCTTGGCCAATGTGCTGTTTTCTGATTTACATGGGATTTGCACACTCTCAAATACTAGTTTAGCTGTAACAGCAACAGTTCTGTATTTTGTGCTGATTATCTTTCAAGAGAATATTCCAGTCCTGCATATAGCAAATGCTTGCGATCCCAGTGAAGATACTGAGGTTATATTTAGGGTTGGACTTGACTTGATTATCTTTGAGGTCTTTTTCAACATGATTGATTCTATGATTCTATATATAGGCAAGTGGTTACAAGGCAGCCTTATCTTCCTTTTTTTCTTTATATGCAAACTTGAGGACAATCTAATTTGCAGATAATCTTTTCCCACTGAAAAAAGAACGAAAAATTCAAAGTCTTAGTGCAAATATATTGACTAAAAATTGTATGTGTACACACTGGCATACATTATTGGGAAACACACAAGGTAAGTAGAAACCCCAAATATATAATTGTCTTTTCTGTGGCTGAAGACCTGCTTTGATGAGACTTGGAGGGATTCTGTGAAATGATATACAGGTAGTGGTTAGCACAAGCAGAGATCTTTGGCCATCAAATGAACTGGAGCTTGTTTGGATTATACATGATTATCTGCTTTTTCCCATCAGGGTTGGAGTTCCATTATCTCAGTTTGCATGTCTATGAAGCAGATATCTGGAGCTAATAATCCAGAATCCTGTCTCCCTTGTAGTCAGTGGGGTTGAGGAGTCACTTTCAGAGTGTGATCTATCTGATCTATTTTGGCCATCTGTTTTTCATGAGATAGTTTCTAAGTGCTTGTCCCTGTTGTTGGACTTCAAAGATAACATGAGTGACCAACTGATGCAAGCACCTGTAGGTTGTTCAGGAGACTTCTTTTGCAGGTTATCATTTGGGTTAATGGTTCTACAAACAGATGTCCTGATTAATGGGGTTATTAAAGATCTTCTACTAGGAAAAGCATGACTTGCAATTTCCTAGAAAAATTTAATTTAATTGACTGATATGACAGCATCAGAGAATGATATATAAGAACTGTTCAGAAATATATATCTACTTGTATGAGAACTTTTTATAAACTGCTACCTGTGTTTTCTTTTTTCAAAAGTTTTAAAATTTCTATTCAAATATTAAGTAACATTTTATTTCTTTAACAATTCAGGATATTTTAACATGAAATGTCTACACTTTCTATGGAAATAAGAAGGGTTTAAAAAAAAGAGTCATTTATCACAGAGTTTTCTCTCAGAACTTTTGAAATGACTGCATAGTACTTGGCATAATAATTTTACATAGCAAACCACAAGGCAAAGAAAATATCAATTGAAATCCCATACACAGAAATAAATTATGATAATCCTACAGCCAAGTCAGTGAGACAGGACTTTATCCCCAGCTCATAGTGAAGCACTTCCATTGACAAAATACACCCCTAAGTATGCAACTGTATCTTCGTAACAGACTCCTTAACCTCCTAGTGATTTTTAAATGCCTCCCAAATTTTACTTAGCAGTATTTTTCTGAACATGATGAATAAAATAGTCTTTGTTTTATGACTTATCTGTATATAATTTTCTATATGTTTAGTTAGATTTGACAAACTTTTTGAAATTAATTTATTCATGAATGGAAATTAGGAGACTAACAGTAAACTAGAAGAAGAAAAAATGCATTCCACGTGGCAAACTGAAGAAAAAGAAAGGTGTTGTTATGTAAAGATAAGATTTGTGACTAAGAAGCTCAAATACATACTGATGCCCACTAACTATAGCAGGTGTGGCTTATATTCTCAGTAGTTTTGTTCTTGTCTCTACCATATATTTCTTGGAAGACTTTCAACAGAGCATTTTTGTGCCTTGGTTTCCACACTGGGTTTCCTTGATGGTGCTGTTAGGCACAACCCACATGCATTTCTGGAGAACTTGGCTCCTAAATTCACAGAAGATTTGGAAATGGATAATGCTTGCCAGCTACCTAAGAAGATACATACATCCAGGCTCTGATGTTATTCTACCAGTTATAGCATGAAACAGCTCCCAGTAGACTCATTTTATCTGAAAGCTTGTTTCAGATAAGTAAAGAGGAAAAAAAAAACCCAACCCCCCCCCCCCCCCAAAATATACAAAACCCTCAAATGGATTAAAAAGCAGTATTTAAATTATTTTTCATTATGCTTTCAGCAATCAGAAGGAGTTCCTTACTAGAAATAGTCCTACTGGGATATGAATGGGGTTTAGCTATTTATCCATAAATATACTGCAATAAAAGTAAGGAAATTATATTTTTAAGTCACTTGAAGATGATGACATATCTAAAGAGTAGTAATTGCTCAGTGGGGGAGTTTAGGGAATACATCTGTAAGTATCCCAAATAATATGTACAACAGCTTTCCATGATATGCTTCATTTACTGTTTTATTAGTCATTGTTCTTATAAGTCAGAATCTTGTAACTCTTTAGTTACCATTTAAATATTCAAAAAATTGCATTTGTGCAAATTTCTGTTGCCTATTTTCACAGATATTGACACTTTTTTTTTTTTTTTGCAAGGGTGGGGGACAGTGTATGATTGGTCCATTTTATAAACATCTCAGTACAGAAATAAAATACATTTCGACACTCTGCCAGATTAGTGCAACAGCATCTTTTAAACTCGAGTTACTGAGAAAATCTATAAAACTGTGAGTTTAGTATTAGTTCTACTTCATGTAAAATCTGGAAAGGGGCTAACTTTGTGTTGATTAGATTTATATCAGTTTAAGGGCGATTTTACCCCATTAAGGGGGCTAAAACAGAGTTCAGCTATATTTTGGTTTATGAAAATTAAGGAAAGGCATGGCCTGCCAGGTAGCTAAAGGTAAATCACAAGCACTGGGTGAAAGAGTTGACCTGCATGATCTCATTCTCCTATATGTGGGTAGTGCCTCTGTGCTTCATAGTCATTGTGCAAGATAACTTCTGGATACCTATAGTCCCAACACAGGTAAAATGTTAGATACTGCACAGCTTTGAAAAAGTGCTGATCAGTGTCTCAAATCTCTCAGCCACTAACTCAGGCTGGGAAGATGGTTTCACTGTACTTTATTTTTTTGCTCGCACAAATCTTGGTAAGGTCTTGGGTGGACAGTGCTCCAACTCTTACAGTTTTAGAAAGGAAAAAATTTATTTTATTACTTCTAGTCACCTTGAATCCAGGACTGTACTTTGTGTAGAACCAAGAAGCAGATTTTCACAGAGTTTCACAGGTGAGCACTTTAATCCTGTGCGTTGTCAGTACCATGGGTTTAGCAAGTAAGCCCCGAGGCTTCTTCTGCATTTGTTCCATGACTAGCTGATATGTTGTAATGGCTTGTCTCATCATCTCCCATCTGGTATATATTTTCTTGGCTAGTTGAGACAGCATGTGGTTTGCTTTTGCACATGTTCCTTGTTCTTTTTACATCAGTAATGACACAGTGTCATAGTAATAGAAATTAAAAATAACTGAAATTTGCCCAAAAGTGAGAGCACTGATCTCTTAACTAATAGACAGAATTGGCTAAATTTGCCTAAGACTGTGTGGTTTGGTCATGCTGACAGTGGTAGGGATTTTCCAGATGAAAAGGATTGTGAAGTCTTGGACAGCATTGCCATTTCCTGCAGTTTTTACTAGGAAACTTTCAGAGATGACATCACTAGACAGACCAGGTCTTGCAATCATGTGAAAATCTAATCTTCCATTTAAAATACTAGTTTCAGCTGTGGAGTAAACTTACAGTACCTCTTAAGAGCTTTCTGAAAAACTCAAAAGCAGAGAGTCCAGAAGACATTATTGCTATGATAATTCTAAAGAATGAAACCACTTATGTTAAGTTGGCTCCACGACATTTCTTCTTCCCTTTCATTTATTTTACAATAGAAACAAACAAACAAAAAAACTTCTGGCAAAAGTTACTGTTATTCTTTGTTCCTTCACCAGTCAGATTCATTGCAGTCACTACATTGGCTCAGATTCCTCATCTGTGTTAGTTCTGTGTCCTAAGTTTGGCACTACTAAGTGCTATGGTTAACTCGGCAATGATGTAGTTTCCTACATCCATTAAAAAACCCCAACAAACCAAAAACACCCAATAAATATATAAATGGCAACTCCATAAAATTGGTTTTCTTTAAAAATATTTGAGACTTCACTCAAAATATTGTACTTTCTTTTATTTCCAGATTTTTTGAAAGTCATGACATCATGTCACCTTGAGTCACTGGAGGAAAACAAGAAGAGAAAAAAATATGCCACGTTAATTTCCACCTTGTTAAAAGAAGTTCCTATATATTTCTATTAGTTTGTACCTCTACTCCTCAGGAAGGTACAAGGAATCCAGAAGTAGTATAGCAGGTTCTTAAGTATCTCTTAAATTGTGATGGCTTCTATTTTCAGTAAGTTTGGAAGGCAGAATTGCAGCTTGTGAACATTTGTTCTCTGCAATCTTTGGAAATATAAATAAAAAATAACAAACTGCTTGGCTGAAACATCAAATGCCAAGAGAGTATGGCAGAGGCTACAAAGTACTATTTACAATACTAATGAGGCAGCAATGACTAATAGCTCAAGGAAGCTTATTTAAGAGTCAGTTCACAGCTGGCAATGAATGATTATAGCAACAAAGAAAATTAAAAAATTATGAACATGGACATCAAAATTTAATGGAAACCTCCTAACATTCATGTTTTACAAACTTCTCAAGAAGTACCTTGTTGTCAGCTTATTTATTTTTTTAGAGTGAGCACTGAGTTTTGATCCAAATTTTCCCAAAACAAAAATCACACCTTAATATGGTGTTAAAGCAGAGTATGTAAGAACCAAACCATGCAAATGACACTTCTGAAAATCAATGTATTATGGAAGGGGAATAAATTTTACTTCTGATATTTTTTACAGGTTTTTAAAAGTTGGAGTTGGTCTTATAATTTGAAAAATATTTCTTTTCCACCTGCTCATAGATAGCTCCTTCACTTTTTATTTGCAACTTATTTTCAAAAGGCCATGCTAACATGATTATGTCCAATAAATAACAGGTAAAAGGAAGCATGCATAGTGGATTTACAATCTCGTGGTAGCTGAGTGGAAATGGTTTTAGTCAGGATATTTAAATAAATTGAGATGAGATAAACTGGAGATAAAGCTGACATTTTCAATAAGACCTTTCAAGATCCACTTTGGTATCTCTCAAACAGCTGAGATATTCACCTCTTTTCTTCTCTTCCTGCTATTTCATTCATCATTACTGCTGAAAATAATATTTGATATGTGAGAACATGGATGAAATAAACTATTTTTTTTGTCTCTGAGAATGATACCAGAAGAACATCCATGGAAACTAATATCTTATTAGTCCACATAGCAGATTAAAATGGGCTGAAATAGGAACCTTATTTCAGTCTCTTACTGTACTTTCAAGGGATTGATATAAAATAATTTTAAAAAACCCCAACAACATAATATATGAAAGCAAAAGAACCCCAAGAATATCTTGTCCAAACTCTTACAGTTTTAGGTATGTGCAAGAGTTTGTGAAAGGTTTTTTTGGTTGGTTGGTTTTTAAATTTATTTTTTGGAGCTCCTTTCTCTGGTTTAACAACATACCTGAGTAGAATTCTTCAGAGCAACCAGTCTTATTTGATAGTCTCTTTCAGATGCACTAAAAACTATTATAATTCTACCTTCCAAGAAATCAAGCTGTGAGCAATATCATTTTCAAAATGGGAAAGAAGGTTATACAATGGTTATGGGCAATCTGTTCTTGTAACTTCTATAATCAGCCAAGATGATGAGCTATGGCCTTCCTCATTATAACAGAAAATCAGATTTACCTCTGCCAAAAGAAATGGCAACACTTAGCATTTATATAACCCTTTATCTCTTAAAGCTATTCAGAAATATTAGCTAATTACATGCAGAGTTTCAAAGTTTCCTGAAAAAATATCACAACCTAAAGTTCTGTGAAGGGAAATAAAATTTGTAAAGGGAAAAGGATCCTGGAAATGCATCTCATTTATGCTTGAAAATAGCTTGCAGAGAAAAAAACCTCAGTATTTCAATAGCACTAACATCAATCCTGTTACGACAGTGTATTTAATGTTTGCAATTGCTCTGAAATTCTTTCTAATGAAAAAAATTTGGCCATGAAGGTATAAAAAGATTACCTGACTAGGTGCCTTTACCATAATATATTTGATTTGGTCAGTCAAGATGTCTTTTTTTTTCACAGATGTCTGTGTTGCATTATTTATTTGTAAGCCATTTCCTCTAGTGAAGAACTACAACTTCACTAGTCCAGCTTAAAGGTATAACTACTCTTTTAAATCATTAGTGTGGTTTAATATGCTAGGACGGACATGGCTTTCAAGCAGAAGTAGTAGAGACAGGAGTAAAAATGTTAGGGTAATAATCTGTGAGAAAAAATTATGGGGTATTTAAGCTATTTTCGAGACAACAAATGGCAACTTTCAGAAATTTTCCAAATGATTATGTGGGAAGGACTTCTATAAGGAAATTCTGGGGTTGGAAAGAATTTTTTTGGTGAAAATTATTTATAAACTTATGTCTATTTACGTCTTTGAAAGCAGGCCAAAGAGATACCACTTACATTTATACTTCTTCCTCAATTCATCCACTACAGTACTCTCATGATAAAAATATGCCTATGTGTAAATACAAAAAAAAAATCATTTTTTGAATAGTCAGACTTGTCAATCATAGTCGTCATCCTAGAGCTTTGGCTGGCTGGGCAAATTATACTAGAATTAGGTTCTTCACGTACATCATGTTTAAATCCAGTATAGCTGAAGTTCACATGGATGGGTTTAGCAGTATTTATGGCTTGGGTCAGGCTAGCATCCAGCTAGAAGGAAGTAGTTTCTAATCTGGCAGATGTCTTAATCATATACATTGCTATATGAGAGAGCAGCATCTATATCCAGAAACATTTCCAAGACATTAATTCATTACAAGCCTGTGTCTTCAGCCAAAATAAACTACTATTTTTTTGAAATATCCTTTGCTTGTCACATTAATCTATCAATTGCTTAGGTTCACACAAATATTTTTTTACTTGTGAGTCAATCTCATTTGAGCGCTACTACATGTTGGTGATGATGGTATAGCTGCATCTGCTAAAAGACTGGGAGTCACTTTGCATTATGTGTGTCCTTCTGATATGTTTGTCCATGCATCCACAGAGGTACTTTGTTCATTTTCATAAAGCCAGTGAAGGTCTAGCTAACCTTAGGTACTGCAAGAATTAAATTTATTAAACTTTAATCAGCAGAAACAACCACGCCAAAGTGAAACAAAACCCAATATATAATTTATTGGACTCTTCTTTGAATCAAGAAAACAAACCCAATCATCAGAACCATAATGTGTTAGTGATAAAATGGCAATAAAATTGTTATTCAGACAAAAGAAAGGAAAGGTCTTAGGAAATAAGGTAAGATTATTTTTTTGCCCTTTTCCCCCTGTTTCTTGGATAATAGCTCTGGGCAGAAAGCTACACAAATGCTTAGATCTTGGATGCCACCAGAGATCCTGAACATCTTACAGACATTGCTAGTACATCTGTTCTCAAATATATACATGAAATGAAACTCCCTTCAATTACCTGCAAGATCTTTTTCCATAATTCTATAGATTACATCTCCTAGTAAATGGAAAGTAGAAAGATGTGAAGAGTGTAAAAGAAACCCCTTTACATTTACAGTTGTGCTACCTTACCTCAGGCCTGCAGTTTTCTTTCATATCACATAAACCTTATTCACCAAATTATTGTCACTGTTTCTCTACAGAAAATCTAGTAGTTGGGTTTTTTTTTTTGTTTCTTTTGTTTTGATTTTTTTGGTTGTTGCTTGTTTTTTGATGTTTGTTGGTTTTTTTTCTCCCAGAAAGGTTTAAATTTAGCTTCAAGCCATTGACACATTCACTAAGAGTTGAATCTACACAAAAGAAACACAATATAAAGACAGAGAACAGGTGCACCAGGCTTTATTTTTTCTTGATTTAGTAATTGCAACTGTCAAAAGTACTACTGGAAACAAAAATAACCTGAATTGGACTGCAAGTTGCAGGAATTGTCCCAGCATGAAGCCTGACAGATGCTTCATCTCTTGGTCAGAAACAGATCTATGGTCTTCACAGTGAGAAACACTATGTTTTGGCACTATATAAGTGCTATCCCATAGTCTCAACAGTGAACTGCACTGGCGGAGAACTACAGTGTGTTTTATTATGTATTCTTTACCACTCTTCTTTATGTTAAAACAAACATGGAATGTTTATTCTGCATCAAAATTTGGGGAAAAATATTTTAAACCTAAAAAATATAGCTGAAAATATATTTCTTCCACAATTTTCCAGTTTGAACAGAAAAGGGCAAAATAATCCATTCCTCTCTATACATTTTTCTTCAGACTCAAAAAAATGCAGAAAACATATGCATGCAGAAAAATGAGGAAAAAAATATTTACATTAATTCGCTGGTGCCATTAATACCATTAATTAAATTATACAACTTTTTGACTGTAGGTAGCTGTTACCTAGTGATTTCCAGCTTCTGGTAAAGCTCAAAGCCACTTCTCTTTATGTGATCTGCTTGTATAATATACAGGGGGAAAAGTAAAAATCAGACAGGATGACAATGAAGAAGGTATACCATGCAGATGAATTTCTCAATCCAATTTAGTGATTTCAGTCATAATGTTAATCAGGCCATGTTGGTGCCACTGAAGATAATATCCTTGAAGGTGTTAAGTGTAGGATTCCCCTCCTTTTTCCAGTTTGCTCTTTGCACAGCCTTACTTTGACTTTGCTGAACAGAGGGGGAAAACAATAGACATATCACCTCATCAACTGCTGAGAGCTAATCATCTGTAAAATACTTAAAATTCAGTGTTATGTAGTTAGCATCAGCTCTCCAAGGACTCAAGGCTGGTTTCACTGAAGTTGTGTGTTCTCTAATCTAAGATGACAGAGGACTTTTGGCATGATCCCATATGACTCAACCCAATGGGAGTTTCAGCATTGATTTAAATGGAATGGGATCCCTGAAACCAAGCTGGAAAACCACTACAGTGCAGCTTTGTACCCTCTTTGGTTAGCAAACAATGAAGTAAAATACTGTTCCTCCTTCCATGAGGGCAGTGATTCTGGTTTGGGGCCTGTCCGTTCCCACCAGTAATACCATATCAACCAGAAATTCTCATGGGTTCATGTCACATTATATTGAGTGTTCTATAAACACATAAAAAACCGAGCAGATAAACCAAACCCACATACCTGATGCCTGTCTCAGAGTTTTACACAATTTGCCATTATATTGTACATTCCATTGTACAATGTCTCCAGAACATTACTGATGTTAGAGATTGAGGGTATAGACACCTATGAGAGTTCTCAACCTAGAAATGCCTATATTTAATTTTCTTTTTTCAGCACTACTAGAAGCAAAGCTTATCATGATTTGAACAATGAAAACGTACAGAGAAAGCTGCAAGGAAAATCAATTTAAATCCCCAAAGTCTGAACAGACTGCAACACACATAAAAGGCAAGGGAAAGGGAGGAAAATAAAGAGGTCCTAGTCTGGTTTATGTTATCTGTTTGATAATGTTGCTATCCAGATACCATACTTTTCACACAGTATAAAAAACCATGGTGATTATTGGGGAGATTGGCATTTTACAGAAATAACACAATCCAACCCTGCCACATGGGCTGTGCTGCTTCAATTAGCTGTTTTCAAACAATACACTTCACCGAACAACTTCTGCAAAGATTAAATGATCCTTTCTATTCTCATCCAATTTTTTTCCTTCTTCCTTATATTTTGTTATGTCATGCTATGTTCTGTTATGTACTGTTACATTGTTATGCTATGTTATTTTCTAGCCTGTAGCCCTTAAGGGATGTATAATGAGAATAGCAGCACAAATGAGAAAGCAGAAAGTACAAAGCAGTGAGTGTAGGTTTAGGTAAAGTGACAGCTGCCATTAGAGATAAGGTAATTCTACTAAAAGGCTCCAGCAGAGATTTAAAAACTAGCTCACACTGCCAAGCTGCCAAAGAAAGAAAAGTGCTTGTTTCTAGGTATTTTTATCTGCTGTTGTTTCTTTTTGGGTTTTTTGATGGTTTCTTTTGCCTTGGGTTTTTTGGTTTTTTTTGGTGGGAGAACTGGTGAAATTCACAAAGAATTTATCCTCATCTTTCACTTATATGCTCCTATAAACACATGGGGAGAGATGAAATTTAAAAATCCTCTTTTGCTTTAAAGAATATAGTTTCCTTTTCCTACAGATGCTCCAAGGCCAGCCTGCTCCTTCCTTTTCTTGTCATATTCCACAGAAAAAGAAAGCACAACAAAGGAAGAAACCGTGCACAAAGATGATGAAATTTAAAATGCACATTCAGCCTTTTCAGAACACAAATCCAGGAAAAAATTCCCTGTTAGCTATTCCATATTTGACTGAATGAATTGCTTCCACTTCAGTGTCTATAGAATCCTAGATTCACAGAATTGTTTGGGTTGGAAGTGACCTTAAAGACCATCAAGTTCAATATCCCCTGTTGTGGGCAGGGACACCTTCCACTACAACAGGTTGCTCAGGGCCCCATCCAACCTATAGTGTAAGTTAAATATCTCCTTTCTGTTTTAAACTGTTGTCCCTTGTCCTAACAATATCTGATGCTGTAAAAGGTCACTCCTATTTTCTAAATAAAATATGAAAATTTTAAGCAACCAGAAATCACACAATTAAGAAAGTACAGTTGTATGTTTCTTGCCTAGCTCAATCTTACAGAACAGCTTGAGTCATACAACCTGCCTTAACACTGGGGTAGTTAAAGCTGTGATAGTGGTCAAGAAAAGACAATCCAAGGATGAAGTTTGAGAACATTGTGCTTCTTATGATATCTTGCATAAACGTCTTATCCATATCTATCTCATTTGTTCCATTTTTAAACCAAAATAAAATACCCCTGCCTGGACTATTGTCTGCTGTGTAAACTGATTTTTTAAGGCTTAGGAAAAAAAAAAAGGTGACTTGTAAAACATATTGATGACAAAATTCCTTCTTACCAAATATATATTTACAGCTCCAGCAGGTAGCTCCCTGTTAGTCATCTCTGGTCTCTTTGCAGTGCTCCTGCTATGGTAGATCCACTACCCTTGCATCTTTATGCTCACTGCTAGCCAATGACTAATGCATCCTATGGAAAGATGGCTGGGGTTGAAATTCATATTCTTCTAACAGAAGAATTATAGGGTGAAATGCAGTTGCTACTTCCCGGATAGAATGAGATGAGCATGCTCAAAACCTATTCCATGATGATTCCCCATACACACAATCTGCAACCTTAAGCAGAAGCTTAAGGGAAAGGAAGCAGAGAGTGGAGCAGAGTGGAAACACCATGGCCAGGCTCTGTTGAAACCCCTTCAGGGTGGGGAACTCTATGGTACTTTGTAGCTGATAAACTACATAGGAGCTGTAAACCAAGGAGGTGTCTTGCCCCTGAACCAGCAACTGTGGTGAAATCTCTCTCCTTGGATGAACTTGGTTCATTGTAGTCTAAATATAACACTAACACACACCTCCATCCTGATGTTACTTGCCTTCAAGACACAACCACCCCTCACTGAGCAGGCACTCTATATTTTATTGACTAAATCTTTATGAGCAAAGCAAGAGAATCTTACACCAATCTGTATCAAAGGTATGTATGACTAGAGGTACTCAAGCTCCACCTAAATGTAAAGATATAGTATAAAAGCAAGTTAGGAATGGGGAGAATTTAGGGGAGATTCTGCTGTAGCTTCTGGAATCAGTTGATGGGCTGAACCTGTCATCTCTCCCATAGGGACACTTTTTGGGTAAGAACCATACTCTATGTGTGCTGAATATTTTTACTGGGGTTTAGACCTTGCTTGTATATTGCTTTGAATACATTTGTGCAGTCAGATACTATCACCATCAATCCTCAACCTTAACCTGTCACAATTTCCTATTATATTAATAAAGAGTGTTATTTCATAAACACTTAGCATGTGTTCACAGGCAGCAGCAGTCACCAGAAGTGGGTAACATACTCAAATGAAATGGGAGACCTGCTAGGGAGTCTTGCTTATGCTGTTGGCGTGTGTTGCTGAACTGCCCTCCAATCCAGTAGACAGTTCAGTTGTAATGGAACTCTAATCAGCTGGTTGGGCACAAGGGGCTTGGCTTTCCTGGGGTGCTGATAGACTAATTAAACACAAGGGGTTTGAGGAAAATATCCCCTTTTCATGTGACACATCCTTAACAGGGATTAATAAACTTGAAGTATAAACTGCAGCAGACAAATATGAGGAAAATAACAAATCAGAGCTGATCTACTCATCAGTGTAACTGGCTACAATTTTCACTTGAAAGGTGTAAACTTTAAGCAGCCACCTTATAAGATTAAACTACCTTGGAATAATAATTGCTAAGAATGCTTAAAACACAATAAAATCAGCCTTGATCCAATTTGAATTCTGTGGAGTTTGACTCTGATAGGAAGGAGCAATTAATACACATTGTAAGGGGCAAATTTGAGGCAATGAAGATGACTGTGAATGATGATGAATTCTCTTGATTTTAAATCCCTACATATTATTACTTCATAAAGCTCCTGGTTTTGCTTTGTTGGGGTCTGGGGTTTTTCCTATGTTTTTGATTATTCAGACATTTTAGTATAATCTTAACTTCTATTTGTGCTCTAGTACACTTCTGACAAAGATGTTCATGAGCTTCACCTCGCCATCACAGGTCAATGCCACATGTGTGAAGTTAATGCTTTTCTGTCATTTTTTTAATACAGAATTTTATTACAAGAAATGTGTATGTATGTGACCATGCAGTACCTCATCCATAGAGAACACTAATTTGGAGTCCTCCTCAGTTGTAAATTTTGACCCATTAGCCAAATAAGCACATCCTTTGCATATTCTTTGCAGTGTTGACCAAGGCAGACATCATGTATACCTGTATACACACTCAGAGGGATAAGTGACTTGAAAACATTTGTAAAAGGTCATTTTTTGGTGATGTAAACAAAAACACAAAATTCAAGGAAATGGAGCTCTTAACTGAAGAGACTGATTTAGTACTCTTGCACTTCAGCAAATCAGCCACTCTATTGCAGTCACTGGAGTAGTTTTCAAGTGGGCAAACACCTGGCTGGCACATTTAGAAGGCAAATTTAACCATATTTAGCTATCACATCTCTAAATCCAAGAAAAAACAAAGAGTTTTCCTTTTTTCACATTTTTTTAGTAACTGAGTGTACTGATGAAACAACCTGGATGCCTACCTTAATTTGTCTAATGATTCATCTAATGTCAGAGTCACCATATTGTGGACCAAGTTTGTGCTTAAAAAAATATAATGCATTTTATACATATATATATGATTTAAGCTGATTCTTAAAATCACAGCCCTAAATCATGCATTTGGTGATGGGACAGTCTTTTTTTTCAAACTTTAGACAAATGTAGATGGAAAAAAACTGTTATGGGTGATGTCCTCTGCAGAGACACATGATCAGACATCTGACAGACTGGAACTGGAGTAGTATCACCAGGCAACCAAACCTATTAACCTTTTTCCAGTAGCTGGCTAAATCTAAAAAGCTCAGCAGTATCAATTTATACATTTGTACAGTCCTCAATGAAATGGAAGTGGAATGATTCAAAAGGAAAATCATGTGCTGATCTACAATGTAATATTAATAGCCAAGTTTGGGAGAAAATTGTGCAGAAATATCAGCATGACTGCCTTGAATTAGGCATTTGAAGATAATTAAGCAAAAAATAGCATTTACAGATTGTTGGACATCCTCTCAGATAATGTGTGTATAGATGGTGGTAGCATGATAAAGAAAGAAGAGATTTAACCAGATGCTTCAGGAAGAGAAACACAAAGTAGCTAAGAAACTAAGCCAGTGTAACTATATTAAAAAAACCATGGAGTTCAGAAGTTCTAGACCATTAGATTTAATGACATATGAGTAAGCACTTTTAAAAGGCTTTACATTCTGCAATGACATGAGCACAGTTAAGAAAAAGGGTAAGTCATGTGCCGAAGAACAAAGCCTGGCCCAAACATTTTGTGTTATCATCATACTACATCACACATGCGAACAAAGTAAAATGTCAGTGAAAGGAATGAAAAATCATATGTATTCAAAATTTGGTTTAATACTAAGCTTTTTTTTTTTTTTTTTTTGCACAATTAACTGCTGAAAAAAAGAGAAATCCTTAAGTGGTTTTGCTTTCCTTCCTTTTCCCTTTTCCAACCTTTCCCTTTACTTTCCCTTCTTCATTACTTGCATATGCCTCTGAAAAGAAATCACAAAGTTGAATAAATCCAGCAAAGAGCAAACAATAGCCTTGCTCATGATGTCAGTCAAACTAGTCATGCTCCTGTTATTTTTGAGCAGATATTTTTTTCCTTTCATTCTCCTTTTTTTTTTGTTTTCATTCTCCTTTTTTTTTTATGACAGCTGATTATCATCTCTGATTGTCATTTGTATTCTTTGCTGGTAACAGCTGTCAAGCTTCTTATTCTCAGTACAGATGACCTCAAATAGCTAGAAAAGGCCTATGAAATCAGTTTTGAAGTCTGAAGAGCAAGTGGCACTCACATTTGCAGATGTCTGAATACAGAAATTTATATTTTTAAGAATGCAGGCGTGCTGGTAGGCAAAGCTGAGCAACCACTATGTTTACCACTGAGGGATCACTTTCTCCCTTTCCACCCCAGTGCCAGGATGCCAGCTCAATATTTTTTACTCTTGTACAGCCAAGAGTACTTAAGCAAAATACTATCGTTTAACTATGCAATCTGCAGCACATATAAGATAAAAACACTGTAAAGAGTCAGTCTGAGCCTTAGCTCCTCCAGAAAGGAAAACCTGGGAAAAATAGTCAGGACAAAATGATGGCTTGGGGAAAATAAATACCCTTCCTGCTGTCTTACTCCTCACAGGGGAAATAATGAGGTACTGCTCCTGTTATAGCAAGTCTGTTGTGCATTTACACATGGTGTCACTAAGAACTGCAGCCCATTCAGCCTGGAGAAGAGGTGGCTTCAGGGAGACCTCCTAGCAGCCTTCCAGTAGTTAAAGGGGGCTTACAAGAAGGTTTGAGAGAGGCTTCTCACATGGTGAGAGGACAAAAGGGAATGGCCCTAAGATGAAGTAGGGTACATTAGATACTAGAAAGAAATGCTTTACTGTGAGGGTACTGAAGCACTGGGACAGGTTTTCCAGAGAAGCTGTGGCTGTCCTGTTCCTGGAAGTGTTCAAGGCCAGGTTGGATGGGGCTTTGAGCAGTCTGGTCTAGTGGAAGAAGTCCCTGCCCCTGGCAGTGGGGTTGGAACTAGATGATCTTGAAAGTCCCTTCCAAACCGAACCATACTATGATTCTCTGATTCTAAGTACTGCAGAGACCACAGAGGTGCTGTGTGTTGTACAGCTAGTGAAATCGATGCTTTGTCTTGCCATTAGTGTTCTTCAGTAGCACTGTGCCTGTGTCATGTCACTGCTCACTACAGACAGCAAGGTAATTACACTAACTGGTTAAAGGTGGTGCAGAGGTGCTCCAGCCAGCTCTGCTCACCCCAGTTCCTCAAGAATGATTGCATCAAAGCAGCAGTGACTTCATAGTTTGGCCCAGTACCCAAGATGTCCTAGGTTACAAAATCTGTTACATTGTATATTCAAGCCAGAGATCAGTATTTTTACACACAGTGACAATGAGGAAACTAAGCATGAAATTAAGGTCTAAGCATGAATCATAGAATTAAAGAATCATAGAATCAACTGGGTTGGAAAAGACCTCAAAGATCATCAAGCCCAACCCTAGTATGGTTACTAGACCATGGCACTAAGTGCCACATCTAGTCTCAATCTAAAAACCTCCAGGGACAGTGAATCCACTACCTTCCTGAGCAGCCCATTCTCTCCAACCTATCCAGGTCCCTCTGCAGAGCCACCCTTTGTGTCATCTGCAAACTTGCTGATGGTGCACTCAATCCCCTCATCCAAATCATCAATAAAGATATTAAAGAGAACTGGGCCCAGCACTGACCCCTGGGGAACACCACTAGTAACTGGCCACCAACTGGATGTGCGGTTCACCACCACTTTGGGGGCCACCCAGCCAGTTCTTATCCCAGCAGAGAGTGCCCCTGTCCAAGTTGTGAGCTGCCAGTATTTTTCAGGAATATGCTATGGGAGATG
>NW_008685879.1:15936-25608 GCF_000695815.1 Acanthisitta chloris | reverse complement strand
TCGTTCCCGAGCCGCGGCGATCGCTGCGCGCAGAGCCGCTGCCCGCCGAGGATCAGCGCAGCACCCCAGAGAGCGCTGCTCGGGCGGGGCGTCTCCCTCTGCTTTGCCCGAGCATGGCTAACATCAGCTACATCTATAGCTTACATTGCTGGTGCTTAGTCTCTACCTGAGCTCCTTGCTCAGTTCCTTCATCAAAGTTTATCAGTTTACTTTTTCACTTCCAGCGCTGTGTGGGAGCTTCGTTCCCTGCTCTGCCCGATCAGTGTTTTACCAGAATTAACAGAAAACAGTAGCGTAAACCCCAACACCACATTTATCGTAAAACTCGACGTTCTTAGCCGCCTGCTGCGGTCACGTTGGAAATACGACCAAGTGCAGAGATTGTTTTGTGGAAAATCGACGGGAGAAAAGCACACCCGATGGTGTCCAGCAAGGCTCGTTTATTGATACATGAGTTACAGATTATATAGGCACGATAATAAGGCTCATACATATTGCAAAAGCTAAGCTCATCATTGGTTGGTGTGATTAATGGTCAGCTACTTCCTTTGCAGCTTCTTAGATCTTGTGCAGCTGCTCTTACTCCCTTGTCCAACATCATGTTATTGACATAAAGTTGCTGACATGCTTATACCGTGTATGACAAGCATATAACTATCAATCATTTATAATTAGCTAAGCTCTAAAGATAGCATTCAGGTACTCTTCCTACTTGTGGTTACAGCTGTGAGGATTCTCTTGCTTTCCTAGGCTTGGGTGCATTCCTAGCTGTTTGTCCCGAGCTTGTTTGTCTCACCCTCAAGGACAACTTACCCTGCCTTCTGCCAAGCTGAGTTACTCCCTGTCTATCCTTGTGAGTTACAACTTCCAGAGCCTTGTTTATGCTACATTCCCAGGTGCGTTCCCAGGCCTGTGTCCTTGCTCTCTTGACCATTCTCCAACAATTCTCGTCAACAAGCTGCTAGCAGCTCTTGCTTTGACTCTCCCAGAGTCCTTTGCTCTGCAGGCTGAACCATACTTATGTGGCCCTTAGCCCTAAGCCATTCCTCCACATTGTTTCACACTTCTCTCCAATGGGAACTCTTAGTTCCTTATATTTAATGACATGTATGTGGCTGGGTATATTCCTGCTATGTTCGTGGGAATGTTCAGCACAAAGTTAAGCATTTGTTTTTATGTATTCATTTATTAATAAAAACCTTGCCCTGAAAATAGCAGCTAGCGTTTCTTCTCAGGATCATCCATGTGTATAAAATTGGGGTTAACTATACAGCTATACAGGCAATTTAACATAATACCTGCTGTCTTTTTTCTTTAAAGTCAAACTAGTAGAGAAAGAATGTTTAATTCTGCTGGGAAACAGCAGTAAAAAAACAAACCTAAAAACATTTTAGTATTTTCTTTGCAAGAGCTGTATTTTCCTTATAACAATGATTTCCTTATAACAATGTAGATTCCTTTGCTAAGAGGGACATAACAAAGAGTGTTTTCTGATGTAGAAATTGTAATATAGTCTCTGACAAGAGTAGTTGTCCCCCAGTAGAGAAATTGTTTGCAACTGACAAGTGTTTATAAACTTTCAGTGTTAAGAAATAAACTCTTGCAAACAACTGAAAGCAATTGTGAAACAAAAGTATCTGTGACAAGGTATATAAAATAAATATTTATCGTTAATGTAATCTGCCTTTCAATAAATGGGGCATTGCAGAAGTGTTCAGAAAACAGCATTGCACAGTGCATAAACACAGCAGTATGTGAAATTTGTTCAGGGTCAACGCCTGTCCTTTTTCTTAATTAGCCACGTTATCCTGATTTTTTCAAACAGTAGTCAAGTGTAGTCAGATCATTTCGCTTTACAAATTGCAAAGCACAGCCTATGTAGCATAGAAGAAAAACAGACTCAGTCAGTTGTGTTTAAGTTCTCAGTGAAACCAGATAAAAGGAACAATATACTGAAAGATGTATTGGTGCAGTTTTAGTTTATGGAATGCATAGTACACCTGATATCATACGCCAGGTGATGCTGTTACTTAAATACTAAGTTTGCACAGAAAGTGCAAAAATAAATCAAATAACAGGAAAATAACTGTACTTAAAGAAAAGATATGACGAATGCATACCTTAATTAATATGCTAACATGGAAATTACATACTCTTGGTTTTAAATTATCTTAATAAGTAGACTTTATTTTCTTTCCACTAGGCATTGAGACAAGAAAACAAATTTAAAGAACCATTACACAAGTTGTAAATACATTTACCAAGAAGAAAGCAAAAAGAGGGAGGATGGAAATGGGAAGATAATGACATTAAGTAGAAGTAAAGGAGGTGGTATGAATTTTGTGATGTATTGAAAATACACACAAACTGACTCTTGCTCATATAAAACCAAACCTCACAGTCCAAGCTTTTCACTGTGCTTTAAACAGAAATGTAATAGTGAACCTGAATATAAGCAGGTAATTATTCCATCAAAGACTGGAAGATACATATTTCTTTAGATAATAGCATATCCTTGTATCCAGAAACCATAACTGTCTGTCAGAGTTACATATTCTAAACAGCAAAGACTTCAGCCCTCAGTAGGATGAAATCAGTGGTCCTCAATTTAAAGTCATATGAGAGTCTAGAAAGAAACTTCCTCCCTCCTCTACACAGAGCCAGTCGTGTGCTACATCTACTGTTCGGGCAGAGAAAGAGCAGGTTGGGCCATTGGTGAGAGTTTCTGCCATAGGTGAGGAAATCTCCCTGTTCCGTGCTCGGGTTTTGAGGAGTGCGGATACTTTGAATGTCCATCGGGTGGCAGCGCAAGTGTGAAACAACGCGATCTGCTTTGTTAAGTCGCACTGCAAACGTTCTGCCCCCTTAGTCACGGTATATTTGTGTTGTCCTTTATAGAAAAATCCTTTGTCCAGTGCCAGCTGACACTTATGTAATGCATAGGGCCAAATTCTCACCGGGTTAAGGACCAGAGTTGAATGCACAGATGGATACTGATTCAGGAATTTGTTAGAAGTTTTGTATTGGTAGAGTTTTGGGTATCGTGAGAGAAATGCTTGTATGTTTGCATATGATTATTATATAGTGGAGATGTCTGGAGGTTTGTTGGTTGAGATTTGGCTTTTTTTTTTCTCCATCCCTACGGTAGCACAGTGTGATTAGCTCTCTGCTCACATGCTGTGCACGCTGAGGACTGGCAGCTGGCAAAGATGTAATGTGGATATGCAGTTCCAGAATCAACAGATTTTTAGGAAATGAAACCTTATTTTTTCCCCTCTTTGCAGCAGGAGATGTCTGGAGGTTTGTTGGTTGAGATTTGGCTTTTTTTTTTCTCCATCCCTACGGTAGCACAGTGTGATTAGCTCTCTGCTCACATGCTGTGCACGCTGAGGACTGGCAGCTGGCAAAGATGTAATGTGGATATGCAGTTCCAGAATCAACAGATTTTTAGGAAATGAAACCTTATTTTTTCCCCTCTTTGCAGCAGTAAGGGCCAGCAATGTTGTCAATGGAGCAGCTGGCAAAGATGTAATGTGGATATGCAGTTCCAGAATCAACAGATTTTTAGGAAATGAAACCTTATTTTTTCCCCTCTTTGCAGCAGTAAGGGCCAGCAATGTCGACTTGTCAATGGAAACTCTATGTGACAAGACTAACGTAAATTTGGGGAATGTCCCTTACTGCACTAGAAAGAGCAATGCAAGTAAGGTGACAAATTGAGCAAGGCTCTAGTTGTTGCTAGAGGCATTTCTGATATGCCACTTTAGCTGTTGAACTTCCTTTAATTGCTTCATACTTAACAGCTAAGATAAAAATAGCAGCTAAGGCAGTTGTTAGAAGTAGGTGGATAAAGCAAATCGCATAATCTATTTGGTGATTAAAACAATGATGTGATATCTCACACATTGTTCTGAAGAGCTTTTGTGGTTGTGTTGGAGTAGTGATACTAATTTTTGTTTCTGAAAATATAATACTTCAATGGAATATGTTAATGCAATCAAAAAACCCCTTTAAACGGGTGCAAACATTATAGGTATTTAAAAAGCACATAGTGGTTGGGGGTGTTTTGGGAAGATGTGATGCTGTGAAATCTGGAATGGTGCTGATATGATGATTCTGTAGAGGCGTTAAAAGCCCATTCTGTTAAGGTTGTAGCATTCTGACTCTACCCTAATTGCTCTTGATTTTGATGTTTCTCTGTATGCAACATTGCCATTCTCAGTTTTACTAACAGGGAAGCTCAGCCATCACAGGAGATTCATTGCAAAACCAGATTGTCTCCTCTGAAAGATGCATTTAAACCAGTGGTTATTTGCTAGGAAAAATCCTTTACAAGCTGTGGAAATAACCTGGCCCAACACACCCCCAAAATAATTCCACATTTTGCAGGTGGTTGGTACAGCATGCTGTACAGCATCTCGGGAGTTGCAAAAATGATGTTGAACTCCAAGATAAAATCAGTTAAAGCACATGTGAGAGTTTCTATACTAGAGTTAATTGGAGAAGTATTATGTAATGTCTGGTTGGGGAACTATACCTCATTCTCGGTTTAGCTTTTATGTGAACATCACATCTGCATTTGTCATTGTCACAAGACAGAAGACCCCAAAGAATCTGATTTTAAAATGCAGTTGATATTGTTTATTAACCTATTTATTGCATTTTCCATTTTTCTCTCATTTAATGCAATCCCCTGCATTATACCTCAAAATCTAGAAAGTAACATACACAGGCTCAGTGCTCTCAGAAGCAGAGCTAACCCCAGTAAGAAATAATTGAATATAAACTTATTTGATATTTTGTTCATTTCCATCAGACTGGGTGACAAAGCCATTGCTTCAGTTTTGTATAGTCGTGTTGTCATGATTTTAAAAGTTCTTTTTTTTTCTGCCGGACTTAAATAAGTAGGTTTTAAACTCAGAAGGAACAAATTCAGGACATTCAGAAGAATCCTCAGTAACTTCTTTATGTTGAAAATTAATTGCAATTTAATTGTCATGTGTTTCATGCTCAAGGAAGAAGAAAACCCTAGCCTGTAAAGAAGTCATAAGTGCTAATTATATTCACAATAACTATGGTAAAAACTAAGGCTCTCCAGCAATCCAGTCAGCATGAAGCTGAACTTCAGTGGTAGAGAAAAAGAATGCAAGGCAGACTAAGTAATGGCATGATAAAATTTCTTGTTAAGTTCTTCTATTGAGTAATATGTTTAGTTCAATCACTGCGTCATAAAAAAAAAGACAAAAAAGAGAGATTATAGCAGTACAGGGGAAGGTAGTAAAAGTTGAGTTCTTTTAGAAGCAAAGTCAGGCATAAAATGTCTGTAGTAATACCTAAGTATCTGAAAAAATAAATAATGAGAGAGTTGAAATATATAAAAGTGTAAATGGTTAAACAGCACAAAGTTTTTCATTTTCCTTGGTAACAAAAAAGTTTGACAGTGAAAATTAGTAGCTGATAACAGGTATCAAGAAGCCCTTTATGCTCTCCTGACAGAACGATACTTCCATGTGGAAGGAGGTTGTTCTTCAAACAACAAGCCTACCAAAACCTGCATTGTAAGACTGTTTTTCTTGAAAAAGTCTTTGGAATCAAGCATTTTAGATTTTATGCTTTCATAGTGGGATTCTCATATTCTAGGCTATTGTCAAAGTTAAATTTCTTTTTGAAAGAAGTAAAGGTGAGTTAAGACTTTTCCTTAGGTGTTGGATTCTTTCAGTCTTGTTGCCTTAGGACAAAAAAAAATTAAAATCCACAAGCACGGAAAGGAATTGGATGCTTTTGATTAAGAAATGTGCCTTAATTTATGCTATAAAAACACTGAGGGATATACACAATCACATCCGAGTCTCCAAGCAGTAGGAATTAAGCCGAGATGTTTGCCTAAGTAGCTTATTCCCATATTTATCTCATATGGTATCTCATACTTTTCTTTGAAGTATTTGACAGCAGGTACTGGAAAGAGCTATAGCAGACCATTTGATGCCTGGAATTCCTTTTAGACTTTCCTGTCATCATTGCTGCCTCCTGCTTACCTTGCTGCTGTGAATCTGCAGCCTTTCTTATGGATATTAGAAACAGTCATTAGGCTTCTGGAATGTTTGCTTCTCTTATTCTGTTTTCCTTACAGCTTCGTGTTTCTCATCATTAACAGAAGCTTCCACATGCTGTCTTGGCAGTGATTGTCTGTTTCTAAGGCAAGATAATACTGTACTGAACTGTCCCACTGTGTGACATGGTCTTGCTGAGCGCCAATGAGCATCAGTTAATTTGAGAGTGAAGTCAGGCATCAGCATGAAATGCAAGCATTTTAACAAGAAGTCCCATGGCTAGCTTCCTTATTAAACATGCACCTCAATCAAACTTTAAATGCTGCCAAAGCAGCAGGGCTGCATTATCTATGAAAGCTTTCTAAATGATGTTGGATGTTATTTGTGCAATGCTTTAGGTGACTCATGGAGAAGGTGCTTCTGAATGTTCCCTGCTTTCACCATGACCCTGTAGGCTAAGCTTTACTGTTGACCCAGCACACGACACACATTCCGTGACATGTAACCAGGGAGAAGAGCTCGGTGTTGGGCTCTTCCTGTAGCTATCAGAGAACAAGAAGGGCAAGGATGCCAGGCTTGAGGCAATTACTGCTTTTGTTTATCGTGCACAAAATCTCCAGGTGTGTGGCAGCAAGGTAAGCAGGAGACGGTGGTGAAGTTATGTATTGGGTATTTATTTTCTTATCTTAAAGAACCTTTCTGCACCCTTTAAATCCTTCATAATTTTAAGTCATTCAGGAGAAAGAAAAGGTAAAGATGGTTTGTTCCTCTGGGATTGTACATTCACCCTGTAACATAATCCCTTATGTTACAAGATTTTCTTCCAGGCTGTTGTTAGTCAGGTACATGAATCACTGTAGTCCTAATCAGAGAAATGACAACTAAAAATTATATGAGGGAAACTTCAGAAGATTTGAACTCAGAGTAGATTGAAATGCTTTATTAGCCTAATAGTCTTTAGAAAGTGCTTGTTTACAGATTCTCCTCTTGAAGCTGTTCAAAACAAGCTCATGAGAGCAAGTTTTAAAAAAAAATCAATAGAGAATAGTTTTGGCCATCACTTGCTTTTCTGCTGCAATGTGACTGGTCCCATCAGAGCTCACTCGTTTAATGCTGAGAGGCAGAATCTAAATTCTGGAACCAGTGAGCTGTGTTTTGTCAGGTTGCTTTCTTTTGTCAATTACAGCTGTTCTTAAGACAGAAACTTTGCTAATAGCTTCTTAAAGTTCCATCTGTTACTTTGGGTTAGCAGCTTTCCATGCATAGTACAGTGATGCTATTGCCTTCAAATTTCAGCTGTGTTCCATTGCTTGACAGCATCATGTGTTGATTTTGAGTTTTTTTTTTTTTGTTTGTTTGTTTGTTTTGATTTTGCTGTGGTGTTTTGTTTTGTGGGTTTTTGTTGTTGTGGTCCCTGAAGGCTTATTTTCTATAGCTGATTTTCAGATGACACCTGACTACACTAATAAATTTTTTAAAACAGAAATTTCATGTTAGCTTATGCAATCTATGCTTTTGGCTGGAAATTGCATAATTGGATAGTAAATTACCTTATTTGCATAGAAATTAGTAGATTCATGTTATGTGTCCTTTGGGAACACAAATTTAGAGATCTGTTCTGAGTGTTCTCTTACCAATGGTAGGAAACATGATTGCCTCTTCCAATGGGTAAATAACTCATATAGTTCTGTATAATTCTTGAACCTTGGCTTTAGGAGTTTCTGGTAGGTTCACATCTGCTGCAGTGACAGTATATGCCCAATACTTGGGTACCCAGAATGTAATGTTTCTGCACAGTGATTAAGCACAGAAGAGTAATTTATTATTAGATTGATATAAAAGAAAAACTGGAAGACAACTGGTTCCTTTCAGTCTCCAAAGCCATTATTTGAATCTAATGTTTAACATCTCTGTCTTTTTCTAACTATTCTTTCTTTTTGATGGTCTTGAGGCAACACTTATCATTTTTACAGGCAGAAGCACTGACAGTGTATGGATTATCAGCATTTAAAGATCTGAGTTTTTGATCACATCATCCCTTTCTCCATTTCTATTAATTTTCTAATTAAGTCTACATTGCAATGTTCATTATTGCTATCATTGAAATACCTACAGTCAGCTCAAGCTATATATAAGTTAGAGACAGAATATTTAACTACACTGCATACTTAATTTTAAGCATGAAACTGAATAAACTTGATACTTCTGGCAAAACCAGTTTCCTTAATAAGAATAATCAATTACGTTTTCCTTTCTGCCACATGGCCAGACATGCAGAGCGATTCTTTCCACCTGGGTTCCTCATGTCATTTGAAAAGCCAGAATGAAAAGGGACAGAACAGGGATTGAAGTCCTCTCCATTTCGTGACATAAACTTTCCCTCTATGCAGCTGGTACACTGAAAATCAAACTGCTTCAGAACAGACTCAATAGATAGTAACTGTGAGAACAAAGGAAATTTAATTCTATAGTGTGATTTTTGTCCTAGAGAATTAGTATTAATGATATTGTGGAAATCCATAATCATCTCAGTACATCAATGTAAAATGCATTTCCTTATGTCTTTCTGTAAGTTTGGCTGTTGTTTTCCCCCTCCCTCTTGTTGACCTTCCTGAAGCTTCTGTCTGCTGGCCGTGAAGTGTAGATCTCCTTTGCAATATGTAATTCATAGTAATAGATACCCTGAATATTATGCACTTTTCCTCACCTCAGCAGTTAATTTCTTCAGGATTTTATGGCATCTCTATAGCCACCGGTAAGTGCAAAATCGTTGGAATAAGCAGAAAATAGAGGAAGTATATAAATAAGAAATTAAATAAAGAAACAAGGGAGAAGAGTGTTTTCTGTGCAAGTAGTTGGTCATGTATATGCTCCGGCTACTTATGTCTCTTTGCTGATCTGAAAACTCAGGTCATTCTCTGAAGTCCTTAGACCTCCCTATGAAGTAAATGTCTTTGTGGCCCCTGGAGCCTCTATCAGTAACTGAACTTGTTTCTATGACATTGTGTCGTGGCTTCTACTGGCAAGCATTTCCCACCTGAATATAAACTGGGGTTTGGACCAGCACAGAGCCCTTTGCCTGCTGGATTCCCAGAGGACAAGAGCTACCACTGGACCTTCGGGAGAGGACCAGATCTACAGGATCACTGCTCCAACAGACCCATCACTCCAGGAGCACTGCAGCCACCGTTTAATTGGACTACTACCAACACCCTGACTGACAGGGTGTCAGGTTGCTTTCTGACTCTTGTCAGTGGTTTCTTTTTGTATTGTTGCATTTGTTGTTGTTTTGTTTTGTTTTTCCTGTTAAATTGTACTTCTGACTTGGAGTCTCTCACTGGTTTGCTTTCAAACCAGCACAAGAGCTCTTCAGCTTGCTCACTGCTTTATCAGAAGTTATTGCTATTTGAAACCATCAGGGTCTTTGAGGAGGTCCTAGTCCTGCTGTGACTCTGCAGAACTCCTATAGATTGTTACTAATTTTTTTGCAGGAGCTTTCCTATGCTTTGCATATTGATACACTGTGCTCATTTCTCATATAACTAGTGCAGCATTTTGTTGTAAAATGTTGTTGTAAATCACTTTTATGTTTTCAAATGTCTTTGCAAGGTGGTGGAATGAC